>NC_055970.1:33824624-33852124 GCF_018492685.1 Alosa sapidissima
GTTTGCACCTGTCTCTGTGTCTCTGACCTTAATCTTAAAAGTGGCGCGCCCCTGTGTTTTTAGCTTGATTCTGTTTTCCTGTTTACTTGCTTTTTGGTTTCTCAAGGGTGGCAAGTTCTCCATCTTATTATCAAGACTTAGTCATAACTTCTGTCTATTGCTTCCATCATATCACATCAGGTTCTACTCATGAAGCAAGCACAGTTAGATTCCATATTTGCCTTTAAAGGCACAGTTAGCCAAAAATGAATACACAGCCATTATCTTGGCTACACAACCTCATAGCCACCCTCCCATAAAAGTCTCCCATAAAAGGACTTCTCCAAGTGGAAATGACCAAAACAAGTTATCCCACCATCCACATTCATAATGCAGCAACACACTGGTGCTTTACAATCGGATTGTCTAGCTCCTTTTGTGTTTCTCTGAACAAGGGACCTATTATGGGATCCCACCAGTGAAGAATAGTAATGACAGAATTTCCATTTTTGGGTAAAACCATCCCCTCAAAGCTGTAAAACCTCTAAAAGCCTTACAATCCCCATGTAGTCACTTGATTTATGCACCTGAAAGTTTTAGATCATTTAAATATAGCACAAGATTAGGGAGTTAGTGGCAGTCACTAAGCAGTGATGAGTGTGAGATGGTGTTGAGCAATTTACAACACTAAATGTCAAACCCAGGTGGTGCAGGTTCCTTGTTTTTTCCTCAAGCAAGGTTTCCACAATGGTTTTAGAGATTTGTTGATTAATCTCAGTTATTTTGGATCCCATTTTAGTGCACTGAGCGCTTGAGCTGACTGTGGTGCTGTTCTAGTGGACTTGTAGTGGTGGTGGGCGAGGCTTGTGTGTGAACTCCCTCTTCCCTTGCAGTAGCACTAGTAGTAGTCGTAGACCCCCTTGTGCTCTGGATCTCCGTGGGTCCATACCTGACTGTGTGTGCGTGTCTGCCCCAGACTCTGGCGTATGGCGACATGAACCACGAGTGGATTGGTAATGAGTGGCTCCCCAGCCTGGGTCTGCCCCAGTACCGCAGCTACTTCATGGAGTCCCTGGTGGACGCGCGCATGCTGGACCATCTCACCAAGAAGGACCTCCGGGGTCAGCTCAAGATGGTGGACAGCTTCCACAGGTTGGACACCTCCTCCTCACCCCAAGCCTTATCTGCCAAGCCACTTTTGGTATGGTATGAATGTGGAGTTGACTGGTCTCTGCTGTGCTCAGTGTCGCCCCCTTGTGTGTATGTGTGCCCCTACAGGAACAGCTTCCAGTGTGGGGTGATGTGCCTGAGGCGGCTCAACTACGACCGGAAGGAGCTGGAGAGGCGACGAGAGGATGCTCAGCTGGAGATCAAAGGTACAGACGACACGTGACGGTGTGACTCTCTGTGGCTGGTGGTGCTGTGGTAATGCTTAGAGCATTGTGTTGGAGCTGTGGGAAGCTTTGCCACCTGGTAAGCGGTTGGACTGGTTTCTATCCCTGGACATTGCGAGTCTCTGTTGCTTTGGATAAAAGCTTCTGCTAAATAGGACTCACCATTTTAGTTTTGGTTTGATGGTTAAACTGCATAGCATGTCATGCTCCTCAGAATGGCTACATATTCCATCTGTACTTTCTGTCATTTGGAGGTTTCCAGCATTTATGTTTGTTAAAAACAGTTCTGCTCTGATAGGGTTCATCAGTGTCATCTCATATGTTCCTCTCCCAAATGTTATTGTTACAATTCCGTCTGGCCCAGTAAATACTCCATCGTTGTTTACTTCACCAGTAATGCCTCTGTCCCTACCGAGCTTGTGCCGGTGTATGTTCCAGACATGTTGTGAATAAGTGTGTGTGTGTGTGTGTGTTTCAGACGTGCTGGTGTGGAGTAACGAGCGGGTGATCAGCTGGGTGCAGGCCATCGGGCTGAAGGAGTACGCCAACAACCTGCTGGACAACGGCGTCCACGGGGCACTCATCTCCCTGGACGAGACCTTCGACTACAACGCCATGGCCCTCCTGCTGCAGATCCCCATGCAAAACACGCAGGTGCCCAGGGCTTGGCGCGCTCACACACACTCCCTCACACACACACACACATGCACACACACACCAGGCTATGTTGTGTCTACAGAAGATACTACTGCCAACCGCTTAGATCCACACCCACGCGGCCTAAGCATTTGTTATATATGGTATACTGTATAATCTTTTGATCCTGTGAGGGAAATGTCTGTTAGCAGAGCCTATATATATACTACCGCAACAACTTGCGGCGTTAGCCTCAAAATATATTATTATTATTTTCTTTAATATTGTGTTAAATGTTTTAAATATAAAGCACTTTGAGCTGCATTCTGTGTATGAAAGGTGCTCTACAAATAAAGCTTATTATTATTGTTATTACATGGTGAGCTTATGAAGTGGAACTAACTGGCTGCCGTGTGTGTGCGCAGGCTCGAGCAGTGCTGGAGCGTGAGTACAACAGCCTGTTGGCCGTGGGGACGGACAGGAAGATGGAGGAGGTGAGTGACCACTGCAGCATCATAACCACCTCACGTGCACGAGACACTCTGGAGCGTATCCATGACGCTCTCACTCTTTCTTTCCCTTTCTCAGCGTTCGCTCTCCTCTCTTCTCCTCTCGCAGGACGACGACAAGAACTTCCGGCGAGCCCCTTCCTGGAGGAAGAAGTTCCGTCCCAAAGACGTGCGGGGCATGAACATCGGCTCGGCCGACACGTTGCCCGCCAACTTCAGGATGGCCAACAGCAGCGCTTCTTCCCCCGCCATGCAGCCAAAGAAACTCCAGATGGACGGTACGAGGCGCTGGGGTCAGATGGGTCAGCCAGTTGGGGGGGGGGGGCGTTTAGTAGGATAACTTTTAAATAACATCAAATGAATCACCAGTGCAGTGTTAATTATGTAGAGGATGCTGATTGCTCTCACTAATGGAATGTGTGCTTATTGCAAATGGCCTGCTTGAAGTGTGTGTGTGTGCGCGTGTGTGTGTGTGTGCTTGCATATGAGTGTGTCGAGCTGCTGTGCTGGCTGAGCTACTGTGTGTGTGTGTGTGTGTGTGCGTGCGTGCGTGTGCGTGCGGTCTAACTGTGTTTGGGTCTAACTGCACGTCCTGTCCCGCTGCATGTCCTCGTCCTGATGGGCCCCGCAGCAGCGCAGATGCTGGACTCTGCCACGGTCAGGACCTACTCATGCTAACCAGGCCTGCCAGCCCGGCCCAGCCTGATGGGCACCATGGTGAGTGTGAGCCGTGTGCCATGAGCCGTGGCAGCTAGCACCCTAACCCAGTGAATCTCAAACTTTTTTTCTGGGGACCCACTTTTTAAAAATGACAGACTATCGCGACCCAACTCTTGACTGTGGTAGTTAACAAACTAGATCAGTGGTTCTCAAACTTTTTCTTTCATTCCCCACTTTGATCAAGGGGGCATTCTCAAGCCCCACCTGTCCCTCATCGCTGTGGTAGTGGTAGGTCAAGCTTAAAATTGTCAAATTTATTGAAATAATGACAAGTTCTAAATATATCCTCTTCAACAGAGTTAAAATCAGCTGGTGCTGCAGATATAATAATAAATAAATACATAACACACATATTTCTGTTTTCCAGCAACATATTAGGAAGCATAGGCCATTTTACAGCATTGTACAATATATTCAATGAAATGCCAACATGCTGCATTAAATGGATCCATAATCCATAATCCAGTCAACTGCTGGTTGGGAAATATTTTTGAAATAAACTTTGCAGGGATGTGATGTAGGCCTACTGTTTAATACATGGGATCACAAGAGTGGCTCCCAATCAGACGTTTCATCGATTTCGCTCAGAAATCTCAAAGGCATAATACGGTCACGATCGAGGCGCCTGTCCCATATTCAAGTGTTTTTGGTGAATGCAGTAATCTTATTTGCTAGGTGAGGTAGGTGCTTGTCTTTGCCTTATAACTGGACATTTAACTCAAATGTATCGCTAAGATATATCAAATATATCGCTAAGATAGGCCAGCTTCGTCAAGAAATGTTCATTAGTGAACGTGCTTGCAGATTCAAACATGCGCTCTTCCTCCAAGAAGAGGCGACTCCGCTCAAACACGCGCGACAGCACTTTACCTCGGGAGAGCCACCTTGCCTCGCTGTGAAACAGTACAGCCTTTTGGTCAGCTACCATCTCTTCGCAAAGTGCGGAGAATAGACGCGCTTTTAAGGGCCGGGTTTTGATCAAATTCACCACTCTCACAACAATGTTCAAAATCTCATGTAGGTTGGGACTAACTAAGCTGCCTTGACACGAGCGCTTCCCTGTGAATAACACAGTGCGTCCATTGTGCATCAGGTGCTACCTGGGCCCAGGCTACAGATAAAAAAATAAATTAAAAAAACTCCTGTGTTTTACGTCAGTTACGACAGTTTGAGAAACGCTGCCCTAACCAAACCAGACTGAGCCACTGGAAGTTAATCTTACAATTTAGTTAGGTACATTTGTAACATTGATCATTTTTAGCCATTTGTAACATTAATCATTGTTAGTAATTTCTTAATGGCTTAAAAGAAAATGTCATTGCTAATATTACGGCTACCTCCTTTACTACCAAACTATGTTGGTTAAATGTACTTCTTACCTATAAAGGACTTGTGTAATGAAGTGTAATAAAGTGTGTGCTGCTTGATGCAAATAGTTGCGGCTAACATGTTCTGTTCTGTTGGAGGTAGAGCGTATTTAGATGTGTGTAGTAGCCCCGCGTGCTGCATTTGAGTTTGGGAACAGCAGTAGCCGTGTGGAAGATGTGTGTAGTGGCCTGCTAAGCCCAGACGGCCATGCCTGTGGTCAGTGAGTGCTGAGTGTGAGTTTGGGAATAGCAGCAGCAGTGCCATGTCAGCAGGAATGACTTGACAGAATTACAAGAGACGGCGACTCCTCCGCTATGCTGCTTACATTTAAAATGGCTGATTGTGGGGCTGAAGAATTCTTGGCAGTAATGCATCTCTGTCCTCTGCTTCTCTCTCTCTCTCTCTCTCTCTATCTCCCTCTCTCCCTCCCCCCTGTCTCTCTTTCTATCACCCCCTCTTTCTCTCTTGCTTTTACCCCACCTCCATCCATTTTTTTTCCCCTGGCTTCATTCTCTCACTGGCCGTCCATCCATCCATCAACCTCCCTCTGCTATTTGCTCTGTCTTTCTGTCTGTATGTGTCTTTATGTCTCATGCTCTTCCTCTCCCTGTACCTCCCTCTCTCTCTCTCTCTCTCTCTCTCTCTCTCTCTCTCTCTCTCTCTCTCTCTCTCTCTCTCTCACTCACTCACTCACTCTCACTCTCTCTCACTCGCTCCTCTCCTTGTATCTCCCTCCTATATCACTCCCTTTCATTTTCCCTCTCTTTTCTCTCTCAGTTTATGCTCATTATCTCTATAGGTGATGAGCTTGCCGAAGAGGTGGACCTCTCACCGAGCTGAGCTCTAAATGGACGAGGACTCTTAAGATACTATATCATGGAAGATGGCATTTGCAAATCTCCCCCGATAGCCTCGAGAACATATTTTAGATGTAATGATTATTATATTTATCTAAACCAGTGGGACATTTCATTTATGTAGTTCTACTATGTCTGTATGTAAAAGTTTTATTTTTGTTTGTCCCCCCAACATCATTTCTTTTGTTTGTCTATATCATGCTTAACTCTTTCAGATGTAACTGAATGTATCACGAGTCTGAAGTTTGTATATTTATCTTACAAACGTTATCTAATCTTTTTATTCTCACCTTGTTATCGACCAGATGTACTTTTTTTCCTTTCTACCCATTCTTGTTTTTAATCAAACTTAAGCTCAAGTGACTTTATTGTGTGATTTGAACTTCATTTGTGTCACCCTTTTAGTTATGGATCATATCGCTGTTGATCATTTCTGTTTGTTTTTAAAAGTGGCTCTTTAGGTCAACTGTATTATGTGAATATCAGAACAGGTGCAAACCATAGACTGAAACTTCCTCCTCAAACTGATGAAATGTGGACACTTGACAGTGGAGCATGACCCCCCCCCCCCCCCACACACACACACACACACACTCCTCTATCCCTCTGAACCCTGTTGGACATTTCATGTGAAACGGTTCGCGTTTGTACTTTTTTCCTGCTAAACCAAAATGGAACTCTTGAATAAGCCATAAATGGTAGCGACAATGAGGGCTACTTTTTTCGGAGGCATCTTTATTTTTGGACAGAGGTGTTCCTGCCGAAAACCCAGGTTGTCCGGTGATCCTCATGTGCTGAAACTCTCCATTCCTACCCCCTCCTTCCGCACAAGAGACACGTGCGAAAGCAAACGCATCTGTATGAGTGTGTGCATTTTGCACACCTGCGTGTGTGTGTCTGTGTCTGTGTGTGCATGTGTGTGTGTGTTGCGCTGAATTGCTTTTCTCACAGGACCAACCCCACTGTGGCCTCAACTCAAACCACGTGCTGCCCTCCCCTTAAGAGGGCTTCATGATCCCACCCACGTCCACCCACTCTACTCCTCCTTTAATCAAGCCTTATTGCTCTCTCTCTCTCTCTCTCTCTCTCTCTCTCTCTCTCTCTCTCTCTCTCTCTCTCTCTCTCTCCTCTCTCTCTCTCTCTCTCTCTCTCTCTCTCTCTCGTTTGTCTTTTTTCTATTTGCTGTCCATCCTCATTGTTGTTTCTCTCCTCGTCATCGTGTAGACCTATTTAGAAGTTGCCATTTGTTTTTGCTCTTTCTCTTTTGGATCATCTTAAAGGCTGGATGGTTTCTTTTTTTTCCGTCAAGGAAATGAATATTGTGATCAGGTCCCTCTGAACTGTTTTGAGCAAATAATGTAGAGGAACTGAAGATGCCCTTTACCCTCCCAGAAAGTGCTGACATGTTGGTAGTTTGTCATTGTTCTTTGTGCTGTAGGATTTATGCACACTTCAAATCATGTTAGTCCTGTTTTTAAATTGTCTCCCATATCGCGGTTTAAAAATCTCCTGATCTTGTAACAGAAATTATGTACAGTCTGAGTACTTATGAACTATTTTTATCACAGTATTATTTATTGCTTCCTTTCAATAAAATACTGAAACTTATTTTCCACTGCCAATAAAAAGACTAAGTCTTTGTGTTAAAAACAACTCTGTTGTGTGCTTATCCTTTGTCTGCTTCTATCTGGATTCTCTCATGAAGGCTAGAAAAGCAACTCTTCATAAAGGTCCTAATACGACTCTTTAAAATGAAATAGGTCATCCATCCCCCATCACCGTGTTCATACATTTTGAAATTGTGTAATTGAAGGATGAAATTGTCAAAGTAGAGTTAGGAATTAATTGTTAGTGCAGGAGGAGTAATGGTTAGTTATTGTGTTTACAATAGTAATACAGAATACAGGCTAATGAATGATTGTGAAATAGATTTAAAATTGGCTCAAAATATTCCCTTAATACTGGTCCTACAGCTCTACAGTCACTAAGTATAAAACAGCTGTAAGTCCATATGCATTCTCAAAAAATACTCAACATGGTTTCCTTGGAGGTGCCACTAACAGCATCAGTCTATGGATAATGTGTGAATGATCTTTAATGCATGAATGAATGGTTGTACATAACAGTTCTCTGACTGTAGGGGGCACTGTTTTACTGGCAGTGCAGTATAATATAATGGCTGACCATGACAGTTTGGATGCATATGAGTTTCAGTATTCTTGTAGCCTATTGGATAGGAGTAAATATTGAGGGGCTTTTTTCAGCAGTAGTGTCTTAATTCTAAGAGACTGGATAATTACTTGCCACTAGATCATGGATAGAATTTAAATCGAAGTGGCATAAAAAAAAAAAACACTGTCCAGACATGTACTGCATACAATCCTAAGATGTACATGAAAGGAGATCTCTATGCTGGAGTCTTTATATGGCTACAATTATATTTGAGGATGTCCATATTTTTGTATCATTGCTTCCATAGTGTGAATTCATTTTTCATTAGGCCTACATCAACCCCATCTATAGCCTATCTTCTTTTATGGCACATTTCTAAGGCCAGTTTCTGCTTTCACATTTCTGCTTTCATAGAAAGATATACATATGTTTCGTCTCTCATTATTCTTTGCTCCATAATTTACAAAAAACTATTTAGACTGTCAGACTGTGAACTGAGGTGTAGGCTTTGAATAGTCAGGTCGGTCATTAGAGGAACCCTAGCGTCACTTCCTCTTTTTGAAGTCCAGGTGGTGCTATCGTACGCAAAGCAGGAAGAGGGAATGGGAGAGTGGGAGAGCCGGAAGAGTGGAGACAAGGAATATTCCATTAGGCAAGGGCTGTCAACGCTAACACCGTAGGATCCCCCGTTTTCCTTATTTGTAAGCGTATTTCTCAAAGAAAAGTGCAAGCGGCGAAGGTATGTATGTGAAATCCTACGATTACCTTTTTTGGAAGGAACAAACAATGATCCTGCGACAAAATGCGAGATGGAGAAAAAGCTGCGAGCACCTACATTAAATCATTGACGTTAGCTAGCAGAATCTCAAGGACCGAGAAACTAGAACAGGAAATACCTCTATGATGAAGGCTTCTCTGCCTTTATAATTAACTGGCATACTCCCCTTGTGTTTAATACTTGCCAACGTATTGAATGTTTTTTTTAATAGTTTGTGATTTCATCGTCAGACAACACAGATGATGATTTATAGTTAGCCTAACAAAGAAAGCCCGTCAGTGTTGCTCAACTATAGCTAACTTAGTTGATTAGTACCTAGACATGTCATGATCTGATATTGAGATCTTTGCGTCACATAAATTAGGTGTCATATTTTGATTCAGGAGTAGCGTTGGTGTTGAGTTCAATTGCACGCCTCAATAAACAAATGCTATGTGCGATACATATGAGCCATTTGAATATAAATCGTTTCCTGGACTGGTCGGAATTGGCCTACTTTTCACGATTAAGGTCTGTAGATCAGTGGTGCGTTGTGACTGTTGGCTATTTAATTACACCTGTGGCAGCAAACCGAGAATTACAATGTTTCTTTGTCATCCTAGGCTACTAAGCTATGTATAAAGCTACAATGTATCTGTCTGATGTAGGCTACATGTTTTTGGTCACCCGTAGGCTACATTCCAGCGATTAAAGCTGAATACCACAAATTGGCCTCGACATGGAAGGGTTTGTCCATACTGGAAGGACATCATAACCTACTTAATTTGTGTTTCTGAACAAAAAAGTCGTGTCTGTGTTCAGGACACGTACCGAAACGTTTAATAATGCTAAGACATGAATTGGGTGCGGTACTGCTACTGGAAGTTGCTCCACACTCTTAGCCTTACTCTCAGCCTGTAAGATTGGTATTGCCAGCGTTGTCTCGTGGACTGCTAAAATGCTCCATTGTTGTTTACAACAGCTTTAAATGACTCTAACGCTGTCTCATGATTTGCAACGAATTCGTAAAGATGGGGCCACGTCTATGGCTTCCAGCATTGTCCTTTATTAAACACAGATGTAGCAGTTAAGATGAGTCAGGGGGGTGTAACTCCCCTCATTCAGGACCCAGTCCACCTATAGCCCACTTCCAACTGTTACTGCACTAAAGACTGTCAATTTATGTTGTTTAATAAATAGGCTTAAGGGTTTTGAGAGGCTTAAACATGTTACTCATAAGTGTATTCTTTCTGGCTATATGATGATTCTTGAACATGCAATGTGCATCTAGAGTAGGTTGCTGGTTACAACTATTTACTTAAAGTGAACATTTCATTTGTAGATGTGGAAGGCAGCAGCAGGTCAGTCTGTGAAGGTGGCAGTTGATGATGGAGGAGACGACTGGGAGACTGATCCAGACTTTGAGGTAAGCCATGCACATTGCACTAAAGATTAACCTTGTGTTTGTTTCAAATAACACAATGTTATTGCCCTTCCTCATAGTACCTGTCATTTCTGACTTCTCTCTGATATATTTTGTTTCCTTTGTAACAGAACGATGTGTCAGAAAAAGAGCAGCGATGGGGTGCCAAGACTGTGGCCGGCTCAGGACATCAAGAACATATCAAGTGAGTCTACTTTGTTACTTTGTGCATCATTCACTTCTTAGTGCTGTGGGTGTTCTTCAGATTCTTTACTAGCGTTCACTTTAAAACATTTGCCAAAACCTTGCTCCGTGTGTTAGTGTGTGTGTGTGTGTGTGTGTGATTCTAGTAGTGTGGGGTGCTTGTATTGGATTGGATGTGGAACAGAATATGAGATTCAGTATTAGAGTATTGAAGTATTGAGTATGTGCGTGGATGAAACGCATCAAGAGAAATGTTCGGTATCATGCTCAATGAGCGCAGTGGAGTGTAGCCAACACCAAGACATACCCTGCATGAGCTGGAACCTCTGCTTCCGTCTTCCACAGCATCCATGACCTGCGCCAGACGGTCTCCTCGGAGCACACCAACCTGAAGCAGAAGGAGCTGGACGACATGCCCAAGGCCTCGCATGGCTATGGGGGCAAGTTTGGCATCCAGGAGGACCGCATGGACAGTGTAAGTGGAGTCTCTCTCTCTCTCTCTCTCTCTCTCTCTCTCTCTCTCTCTCTCTCTCTCTCTCTCTCTCTCTCTCTCTCTCTCTCTCTCTCTCTCTCTCTCTCTCTCTCTCTCACACTAGGCAGTGGATCAGTGTAGTTGAACAGAGAGCCACCCTCTTTTATTGATGTGATCCTTATAGAACACCCCTGACTTCAGTATTTGAAGTCCATATATACCATGCTTGTTAAACTGTTTTTGGCTGGATGTTCAGGAAGTGGAATGAACACCCTGTTGTACGTTCATATGAACTGATATGTGCACACTCTTTACTCTGCAGTAAAGCTCACACATTTGATCAGGACCAATTTACCAGGGCCATGCACCTTAGTCAAGTAGGTGAGCTGCCAACCTGTGGCAGTGTAAATCCTGTTAGACGGCTGGCACACTGGCATGTGCCTGCTGGTATTAGCTCAAGGTCAGGACTCCACATGAACAACAGCAGGGTTACATGGGCACTCTTGTGTTGGTTAGGGATAGGTATGTGCCCAGGTGTGTGCCAGGTCCATAAGGTGTGCAAGTGGGCTTGCAGCAGCAGGTGGTCAGCGATGCGTTCCACCGGGTAGAAACTAAATGGCTGAAGCCGCATGTGTCAAAACAGATCACCGTCCCAGCATGCCTCATGGTCATGGGCCCTCATGTTAAGAAGCGGCAGTAGTGCTGTGTTGACAGAGGGGCCCAGCGGGTGATGAGAAGGAGCTTGTAATGGATGCCTTGCATGTAAACTGCTGGCCTGTCCAGTCTTGATGGGAACATAAGATCAATATAGGAAACCGCAACAAGGACAGCAGGAAACATCTCTTTAAATCTGATCCCAATGGTTAATTGCTCTAGAGAGGGCTGGAAGATCTTGTCTAAAATAAACCCAACTGTCATTTAACAGATTTACCTTTGTGATGGAAATACCTGATCATTTGTGCTGCATTGGAAAGCCTCAGTTTAAACCATTTTAATACATGGCATCAGGAGTTTAGCTTTTTGTGGCAACTGTTAGGATCTATTAAAAGACTCCATTATTATGCAATTGCAACACTCAATTATTATGAAATTTCTGAAATGTTAAAATTTCTGGTCCTTCCCCATTGTTAACAGCTAATCACAGCCTTACATGTCACATCTATTACAAAAAAATGAGCATTGTATATTAGAGTGCATTGTAAGAGGTTAGAAGTGATGGTATTGGTAAGTATCCGTGGCTGTTGGACCCGCACAGGAAGGCTTTAGCTCTGCTCTGCTAATCCAGGAGTGTAAGTGTGAGACACGATATGATGAGCTGTTTGGGACCCATTACATCCCCATGACTCTGGCAGTGACTGCTGCCTTTGTGTGTGATGTGTGTGTGTGTGTGTGTGTGTGTGTGTGTGTGTGTGATGGCCTAGATGGGTTGGGCTCCATTAGGAATGAGTTGACGGAAGTGTTAATGTGTGAACAGGCTGTGGCAGGAGCTGGGCTGACACAGGGGTCAGTGTGCTCTCGTCTCCACTGGTGTGTGTGGGGTCATAAACGTGCTGACCCGGCCTTGGCCCACTGAGCCAGAGAGGCTTGGTTTTACCTAGCACTGCAGGGAAGGGATTAACACACACACACACACACACACACACACACACACGTTCGCTCAACCTGTATGACCCGGTTATACAAAAAAGTTGTTAGGCCTCTGCAGTGTCCCAGCATAGCTTTGAACTTGAAGCAGGGCGTTCTATTGTCCGTTTCTTTAAGATGTCATCAAAACCATGGCTGCTCTCTGATGTACCACAAGTCTTTCCTGACTCACTCTCTCTTACTCACTGCCCTCTCCCTCTCTCTCTCACTCTTGTCCTCTCTCTCTCTCACTCTCATTCCTGCCCTCTCTCTCCAGTCGGCTGTGGGACATGACTACCAGAGCAAGCTGTCCAAGCACTGCTCCCAGACAGACACCTCCAAAGGCTTTGGTGGCAAGTTTGGAGTTCAGGCAGATCGCGTTGACCAGGTACAGTCCCATCAAACAAGTTTGCATTCAAAGTTGGAGGAAAATGCAGCAAAGCAAGTGTTAAGAATTGTTGCAGAAAATATGCAAGTATCAACATAAGGATGTGAACTAGGTCACTTTGGGGTTTTTTTGCAGTCTGCTATGGGTTTCGAATATGCTGGGAAGACAGAAAAGCATGCCTCACAGAAAGGTAAAGCAACCTTTTTCCATCATCTTGTTAGCAGAGGGAAAAATACAATTCTGGTATGTGTCCACTTTACATTTGGCATCTAATGATGATTGGTTCCTTATTCAATTAAGACAAAAGACATTTGTACAAGTCTGGTCCAGTGGTGCTACAGCCTCTGTGTTATGACTCAATCTCCTCCTTCCCGTACATTGTTCAAATTCAGAAATCAATCTAGACTGCCTGGCGGCAATGAAAAGATGGATCTGTTCCGACTGGCCTGTATTTGCTTTTGAAAACACTGTACGCTGATCTCTAATAAGGACGAGTGGGGGAACTCCAATGACTGCTTTTAATGTTTGCTGGTGAGATCTGACCACATTGCCTGCCCACTGCCCAGCTATGTTTGGATCAGGACGGCTATGTCTGACCAGTTTTCGATCACAAATGCCGTTTCACTTACATGTGGATGTGATTGAGGCTAATTGAGGAGCCATTAGATGTCCAAGCGTGAACAGGGCCTGTGTGTAGGAGGCCGTACTGAGTCTGCAGTAGAACCTTATCAGAAGCATCAGCAACAGCCCTCACCAATTCACATGCAATTGAATAGGAGTTTTGTTCTCACCGCAGTAATCATCAAAATGGCTTCAGCTTTTTCTCATGATTCTTCTTTCCACTATTTGGAAAGGAAGTATAATATCTTAAATTACTGAAACAAAGATGCCCTCTTCCCCAATGGTATTGTTGTTCAGTTTTACCGGCAAGCATTGCCAAACAGAAGATATTATCTTACCGCAATCCTGCTAGGCCTGACAATTATGCAAATTTTGCTGAGCCAAATTCAAGTGGAGCACAGAGATTGTATCATGTAGGGAAGTAAAGGTGTCAGCATGTTTCAGGAAGTACATTTGGGATTTAAAGGTGCTGTCTGATTAAGAGCCCTGGTTATCATATTGTGAAGTGCTGTTGACCCTGTTGCTTGTGTTTGCTGTGGCATAGATGAGCTTCATGCTTCATGCACTCCTCAGCCATAGTTGGCACACACTGGCTTAAGCTTCCACTCCATGCCCAAGACTCCCTAGTTGCCCTGCGCTCTCTGAAAGCAAACCGTCCACACAAACCAGACATTTCATTTATTTGTTTGTTTGTTTGTTTATTTATTGAACTGTTACTGAACAGCACATATGTGGAGATTACTGTTCTTGTATCGGTATGAATGAGTTAGCTGATTTCCTTTTACAGTCCTCGGGCAGGTTAATTAAAGATAGCTGATTTCCTTTTATAGTCCTTGGGCAGGTTAAAAATAGCACACCAATACACCACGGAGTTTGGCACATCATGAACCAAATAAATCAAAGCATGAATGGCATGATGTTCCTCTTTTCCTTGAGCACTGTTGCAGCACAGCCACCATGCCATGTAGCAACACTTTCAGACCTTTGTAAATCACTTAGCCATATAGACAGCCATCAGATTATTGCACAGTCTTAGTCCTTTTAAAGGGCAGATGTACAATCATATATTCCACTTCCATACTCTTTTGAAACATGAATCATATCCTCTTATCTTACCTAAACACCACTGTGTAGTTTCAGAGTTGTACACACACACACACACACACACACACACTCCTCAGTACTGGCCTTTATCAGTTCTGCTGCTTTCTGCTCTGTCTATAAGCAAAAGTGTCCTTCTGCTAAGACCATCCCTTCTCTCCATCCATCCGCTCATCCCTCCATCCGTCCTGCTGTGCCCTGCTGCCTTGCTTGACCCTGCTGTGCTGTCACTTCACCCAGACTACTCCACGGGTTTTGGGGGGCGCTACGGGGTGCAGACTGATCGGGTGGACCAGAGTGCCCTGGGCTTTGATTACCAGGGCAAAACCGACAAACATGAGTCGCAGAAAGGTTTGTTCAACCCGCCCCCCCCCCCCCAGATCCTCCCATGCAAATGTGTACACACACACACACACACACACACACACACACACACAAAAAGACACACATGTGTGTCCCAGCTCCAGACAGACCAAAGGTGCTTAAAGAGCCTGTCTGCTCTGTGGTTCACCATGCTTTTAGCCCGCCCATACAGTGCTTTGTGTGTGGTAAAGGCTTCAAGTTCATAGTTTTGTTTTGTTGCATTCGTTGCTATGCTGTAGTCATGTAATTGGATCTTTGTGATCCAGTAGCAGCGATGCTTAACCCTCTGTTTGAAGGGTGAAACATTCACACATGTTAAGTTAGTGTCTCTCTCTCTCTGAAGTTGCAGCACTGTTTGCTAAGTGTTGCCACCCATGTGTTCACCATAGTTTGGAATCCCCCTGTTTGAAGTAGGTGTAGCCTATGGCTTAAAATTGTACACCAACATTGCACTGAATTACACTACCCTACCATAATCTAATAAAGAAACTGAGCTTGGAGGCAGCGCCTCAGGCAGACGGCGAACTGAATTGCCAAAAGAGGAGCCGCAACTCATTTCCTGTTGTAAAACAATTTGAGAGATTTGGGCTGGCAACACAAGGCTTCAGTGATCTTTTGGACACGTGTGTTGTTTTTAACTCTAACTCGCCAATGTGGCTGACTCCTTTCTTCAGACTACTCTAAAGGCTTCGGTGGAAAGTTTGGTGTGGAGACGGACAAGGTGGACAAGAGTGCGGTTGGGTTCGAGTACCAGGGGAAGACCGAGAAACACGAGTCACAGAAAGGTTTGTGATCCCCACTGCTTCAACATGACTTTCAAAAAGCCATTAGACAGAATGACCACATCAGGTTGGTGTCAGGACTGTAAACATTGGAAGTCATCTGCTTTAATCGTTAACGCCAGAACAGACTGCAGCATACACAGACTCCAAGAACCAGACTAAAGCTTATTTTTGAAATAAAAGGGACAGCAGCAGCGTGTGAGTGAACACACCAAACACTAACTCAAAAAGGGCTTGTGGAGATGGTCTTCTAGAGAGGGTGTTAACCACTCCAGCACTTCTGCACTGCCAGTATCAAGCAGAGGCAGATCTAGGGGTGTGTGCAGAACTATGCTGCATACAGCATCCTTTGTGAAGGGTCCATAATGGATAGAGGATGAAGTGGCGCTGAAGACCGACGGAACCGCCTCAAAGCGCCCTGCACAGGCTTTTTCTACTCCACAGCAAAGCAAACACAGGCTCGCTGTTTTGAACTGCAGCCACAGCAGTCACACTACTAGCAGAGGAATGCCATTCATTCCTTTTGGACATTGTCCCAACTTGTATTCCTCATGGGAGATGTTGTACTGGAGATGAGAGTGAATGGGCTCCAGCAGCAGAGGCCCTGCTGATGCGTTTGGCAGACGAGCCCAATTGACCTCCTCCCCCACTGCGTGCGCTGGGAATGGAGCCTTGGAGAAGATGACTTGTAAATGTAGGCTGGGCTTCTGCCTCTGCCTCTGCTGCACTGGGAGGTTCATTGGGCTAGCAAGGGCCTTCTGCAGGTCACTTCAGCTTCCAGCAGCACAGAGAGGTTTCTGCTTTGAAAAGGAGAAGTGTTAACGTGTTGTTAATATCAGACCCTGTGCTGTATATGAAGCATGCTGTACTCGCGCTTTATTGTGTTTGTAAATATACACAATGGACTAATTGGGATTGCAAGTTTAGTTAGATTTTGGCAACATTTGTATGGCATGAAGTTGGAGAATCTGAACTGCTTAATCATGACATGGATGTGTGTTTGTTTTGTTTGTTTGTTTGTTTGTTTGTTTGTGTGTCTGTGTTTGTGTTCGCAGACTATGTGAAGGGTTTCGGTGGAAAGTTTGGTGTGCAGGCTGACCGCCAGGACAAGTCGGCTCTGGGATGGGACCATCAGGAGAAAACGCAGCTTCACGAGTCTCAGAAAGGTAACGTGGAAGCAGAGACCCCTGACCCCGTCCAGCAGACCAGACGTACGGTCACTCGCCCTCCTAGTCCACTGTGCCTTGTTTTGTCCAGCTATCCTCCATGCACACGTTGCCTGTTTCCAGGCCCAGTACTGAAGAGCCAGCGTGGTTGAAGTTAAACAAACTTCTCTCTCCCTCATGGCGTCGCTCTCATCAAGCCACTTCCTGTCCTGTGAGAGTTTCTGGAAGGGAAACCAGAAGTGAAAGGCGTTGAGTCAAATATAACCTTGTCAGAGTGCTGCTGTTGCTGTCATTGTTGTATTTGTCCATATGTTTTGTCTGTTTGTGTATATATATATATATATATATATGTGTGTGTCTGTGTGTATGTCCTGTCACTGTGTATGTATATGTGTGTGTGTTTGCGGACTCTTGCAGACTATAAGCGGGGTTTCGGAGGGAAGTACGGGGTTGAGGCGGACAAGCAGGACAAGAGTGCCCTGGGCTTTGAGCACAAGGAGGGCCTGGCCAAGCACGAGTCTCAACAAGGCACCGTCTCCGACTGCCCTCCCTCCCCCCTCCCACCCACCCACCGCTCCTTATCCTGTCCTGTTGTCTGCACCTGCCAATCAATGTGCTTCTTCTCCCCCTTTCTGCACTGATGCACCTGAGACAGCAACCCCCCCCCCCCCCCCACCTCCCCTCCCCCACCCCAGTCTGAAGAACAGAGCATAGCAGAGCAGAGTTGCTCCGCTAGATGTACCAGATTACTCTATCGCAAAGTCAGGCACTTTTAGCCTTATATTTACACAGCCAATACTAAGCACCTAGAGCCTAATGTTCCTGTTATGTTAGAGTATCAAACATGATGACATTTGATTGACATTGATATGGATGAAATGTTATGATCACAGGAATCACTCTGTCTGTGCACCATGAAGAAGTACACTAATCATAGAATGATTCTCCAGCAAGCTACTCAAACATAACTGCTATTTAAGATACTTAAATATTTCTATCAGCAGCTTGCTAAAAGCTACACAGAGTGGAAGATTAGATCATGGGGAAGCCAAAGTGATGTTACCTAATGGTCAATATTTCACAAAAACAGACCTGGGACCAATTGTGCAATACTAGGGATCAGATTATGTTGCAGCATTATGTTTGGGAGATTTTTTCTTTTTTTTACAAGTCAGATATGATCTCCCCGTATCGGACCCGTCCAGCTGTTGGATCTCGGTCATTGTGTTGTCAGCTTTGTTGAAAATGTTAGCTCAGTGTTTACCATGGTCAGTCCTGCCACTAAACTCTGTGCTGCGTGGGCCCACCTGACTCAGTTAATCCTCCGCTTTGTGTGTGTGTGTGTGAGTTGCGTCCTGCGTGCCAGTGCAAGCAGGACTGGAACAAATACGCTCTGGGCAGTCTGGCCCACAGGCCGGCCATTAATCCCAAAATAAGTCTGCCGGTCAGTCAAAGTTAGCTGGCTCAGGCTAAACTCTTCTTGTTTTAAAAAAGAGTTTGATCTGCTCACCTGGGCTTCTGCAGAGACTTAGATGTTGCGTTCTCCCAATCCCCCCTTTGTGTTGCCGTCCTGACCAGTTGTTGTCCCTGTCCCGTTTGAATGACCCTGCCCAGTGGCCACCCATCACCCATGTGCTTTATCTGCTGCTGGTTCAGTTGTATGCAGACATGCTCATCAGTGCATGATTGCTGCACAGTCACACAGGCCACAGTGCATCCTGCCTACCACACACACACAGCTGCTTGCACTCGGCTTGTGCAGAATGGGCTTGTGACAGCTGGACATGCAGAACTGAAGTGAATGAATAAGTTATGGGAGATACAGTAACACTGGCCGCATCCATCTTGTTGTCCATGTGATTTGTTTTCTTGTGAGCTTCTTCTTCTTCTTCCAGGTTTGCATGGCTGCTCCTCAGCCTAGTGTATGATTTCCCTTCGCCCTTCTGTTGCGCTCATGCCCTGGGACTGCTTATGGAGTCCACCCCTCTGAGCTGCACGTCTAACTTTAGATTGTCCCTCTATTCCAGACTACTCAAAAGGATTTGGAGGCAAATATGGAGTCCAAAAGGATAGAATGGATAAGGTAGTTATGCATGTACATATATATTATATGGTAGAAACAATGTTTTTGTTTACATTATGACAGCTCTTGTAGCTTGTCCTTTTAACCTTGTTAACAGGCAGTTCATATTTTCTCATGTATTTATTTCTTAGACAGTTTCTGACTGTTTAATGATGGCTTTATTTATTAACATTGGCTGAGTGATAAATTGTCCTTCACACCACAAGTATTTGGATAGATAAAGACAGCAGTTGAAGCACCACCCATTAAAAGCCCATGTTAGCCACAGTGGAAGGTCATTGTGCCTTACTGACCTCATGGCAGATTGTGTGCAGTCTTGGTCACTTGGCCTTGAGGGTTCATCAGCGCTGCCAAGCGGAGGGAGGTTCCTGGGCAGTTAGTAAATATTTGCTACTGTTTGTTTGTCAGAGTGCAGGGACCTTTGAGGAGGTGGAGAGACCAGCCTCCGGCTACCAGAAGACCAAGCCTGTAGAAGCAGGTGCTGTATGGGGGACATTTGACACACTCTAGAATAGGATCTTTTCCCACTTTACCCAGGCACACATGTACAGACACACAATAGAAGATCTAACACAAACCAACTCTACCTGTTTCAGTCTTTAATTGACAATAGGTGAAACAACACCTCTTTCTGCCTCTGTTCAATCTCTCTCTCTCTCTCTCTCTCTCTCTCTCTCTCTCTCTCTCTCTCTCTCTCTCTCTCTGCGCTGTCTTGTGCTCTGCTTTCTGCCCCATTAGTCAGTGCCAACACCGGGAGCATTAAAGCTCGCTTTGAGAACATCGCCAAGCAGAATGAGGAGGAGGACCGGAAGCGCGCTGAGGAGGAGCGGGTCCGGCGGCAGGCCAAGGAGAAGCAGGAGCAGGAGGAGGCGCGCAGGAACCAGGAGGTGGGCTGCTGCAGGAGACGCCCTCCCCCCCTCCTGGGAATCACTGGGAACCTCCTGGGAATCACTCATTTACAAATGCATACACAGATGCCCTTGTATACAGACATGCATGAGCATTAACACACACACACACACACACTTTGAGAGTTTGTTTTCACACCCAGTTGTTTTTTCCTTTCTTGCAGGAGGCAGCCAAAGCCAAGCCTCCGTCTCCCGTGCCGAGCCCCAGCCCCACCCCTGCTGCCCAGCCGGTGTACGAGGTAAGAGGCCTGCTGTTGTTTACACCACCCAGACCCAGTTTGTTTACATCAGGAGGAATGGTCCACATGCTGCCATTTTGTCAGACATGCAAGCTTTAAATCTGTCCAGAAATGCCATACCAACTCTCATTGGTTTATGTAAATGCTGACATTGGCTTCTTTAGCCCTTGGTATGTGTGATTTGTTTTTGAAAGGACTCTTCCTTGATGGAGTGAAGGAAGTCTTGAAAGGACACTTCCTTCATGGAGTGGGTTTTGTGTTTTGGTTCCAAGAAGGACAAGCAAAACCAGCCTGTCAGGAAAACCATGTGGGAAAAACATGTCTTTAGCAATGACAAAAGAGCATTTGTGACCACTGCTTTTGAACTGGTGGTGAGGTTGCCCTCTGAGGTGTTGGTGTTCTGTCGCCCTCTGCTGGTATGTGTGTGTCAGGACACCGGGCTGTATGAGGAGCCTCCACAGGAGAGCACCGACAACAGCAACAACATCTACGAGCCTGAGCCTGTGGCCAAGCCCATGTCCACTCCTGCCGCGGAGCAGACCTACGAGGAGACGGCCCAGGAGGACATGTACCAGAACGTGGACGAGGACTACCAGGCTGGAGGAGGTGGGGACTCCACACCCGCAGGTGGAGCAGAGGGTACAAGGAGCGCAAGAATATTAACAAAACACCCGCATACTTTTTCTGACGTGGTCAAAACCAGGCATTTGACGCCATAATCTTGCGCTTTGACAGTCTGATTGACAGTTTTTCACCATTTCCTGACAATTTATGGATCAAGTAACTAATCGATTAATCAAGGAAATAATCGACAGATTAATTGACTGAAAATAATGGTCAGTTGCATCCCTAGTCATATGTGTTTTTCCTCTGTGTAGATGCCCAGACGTATGACTATGGAGAGGACCTGGGGGTGACCGCTGTGGCCCTGTATGACTACCAGGCTGGTGAGTGTGTTGGTCGTGATGTCTAATGGACACTAGTGCACTAGTAACCACACCTATGTAGGGAAGCTGAGACACTCGTGGAATATGCACATTCAAGTTAAACTGTATTCATGTCAAAATATAACCAGTGTTGGGAAGGTTACTTTAAAAATGTATTCCACTACAGATTACAGAATACATGCCCTAAAATGTATTTTGTAACATATTTCGATAGATTACTCAAAGTGAGTAACATATTTTGAATTCTTTGTATTACATCTGCATTGTATTATTTTTATTAACAGGTGGATGAAACAGTTATGTGAGGTGATTTGAAGTTGTAAGACCCATAGCTAATGTCAACAACCCACAACGTACTTTACAGTGTGGATGGATTGATAAGCCATTTGCTGTGAAGCACTGTGTCAAAGAAGAGGTTTTGTCTGCATATAGGCTAATAGGCTACTGAATCCCAAACAAAGTAAACACTGATTTAAAAAAAAAAACAAATACACATATTAAAAACAGCACAATGGGAGTTACACGAAACGAGAACCTATAGTGGCCTACCACATGCTGGGTATAGGCCCTCGCAACAAAACTCATTTTACATTCTAGATTGCCTGAGAGGTTTGTCATGTGGGCTATCAATATAAACAGAGCGGGAGGAGAAAGGAGCCACCTGACAGATACATGGGCTACATGGTGTGTGTAAAACAATGTATTTGAGTTTGAAAAGCTCAGAATACATTGTTTTACCCATATTATGTTCTAATGATTTCAAATGGAATCCCTTAAATGTATCAGTGTACAGTATATGGATTCTGAATACCACCCATTTAAATTGTAACTGTATTTAAATACAGTTACTTAAATACAGTTACCGGTGCTCATATTTTGTATTTTAAATATGTAATCCCGTTACTTCCCAACACTGAATACAACATAACTAAGTCCATGTCCAGTTGTCCACACGTAGCCGGGTATTTTTAAAAAAAATTTTATACGTTTTGGCCTCGTCCACACGAAAACTTTGTCAATGAAAACGGATATTTTTAAAATCTCCAGCCAAAGTGGAGATATTTCAAAACTGTTTCAGTGTTTGTGTGTGGACAGGGGAAAACAGAGCTTTTGGATTGTCAAAATGTTGTCAGGTCTCTCATCTTGACCGCCTCCCCCGCCTGTTTCTGTGATGGAATTATTTTGCAGTACGGAGGAAAAATTTCTGTTCTCAACTTGTTTCACAGTTTTCAGTCACAAAATCAATTAAGATATCTTAAAATATTGTCAAATATTTGTACTAATGTGGTGATGCAGAGAAAGACTACCAAACCATGCTGTGCAAGAGATCTCTTCCCAAATGTGACCGTCATATGATTTTTTCAGCTGGCGATGATGAGATTTCCTTTGACCCTGACGACATCATCACCAACATCGAGATGATTGACGAGGGCTGGTGGAGGGGTGTGTGCCGAGGGGCCTACGGACTCTTTCCAGCCAATTATGTGGAGGTTCGGCCATGAGACCACACCCCCACCCACTGGCCACGCCTTACCTGCCAAGCCCGTCTCCCTGGAGGAGAGAGGCCTTCCTTGCTCTTTTCTTCTCATTCCTCTCTTTTTCCTGTCTTTCGCCGCCCCCAGTCTATCTCGGCCCATCACAGGGCTTCTCTAAAGTGTCAAGCATTCTCAGGACTGTCAGCTCAGCTGCGTTTCTCCCCCTCTGTCTTGGTTCTCCTCCGTGCTCCACTCTCCCCTACTGGTCATCAGAGTGTCCATCTCGTTGGGAGGCAGCAGTGAGAAATCGCGTGTAGCAGCGAGGAGAGGGATTCCTGTAACAAGCTTCCCTGTAGCTCCTAACAGACCAACGGATGAGCGCTCTGCATACATGTACTCCACTAGTCTATCTTCATTTAGTGCTCTCTCTCTCTCTCGCATAATCAGCCCTCATGCATTAGAGAGGCGGCCCTTTGTTTCCGTCTCGGCCTGATGTGTTAGAAAGGCTTAAGCAAAAGCCCTCTGAAGTATTGACCTCACCTCACAAGCCATGTAGAGGTTTTAGGATCACCAAAGATGAGGGAACTATTTTATCTTGCAGTAGAAAAAAAATGCACCATTTCGGTGAAACCTTGAGCGGACACTCCTCCTTCTAAAGTGTTTCACTTGCGCTTCTAGTATTCACAGAGACTTGCTTCACTTGGAATCCATGGTTATCGTAGCTTGTAACTTTTGAGCTGCTCTAATTATTTTTCTTTCTTTTATATTTGTATTGGGTATGCAGTAACTCATGTGTTTGCCATGATGAGGGGAAAAAAAAGAAGAAAAAAAAAGATTTCCTTGCTAAGAACAGTCTCGCCATCTAGACTCACTTGTGCGGTGTATGACGCAACATTAACGACACTGCTTATCAGCCTGAAACAAACATCAGGCTGGAAAAAACCTTTGACCTGCTAGCTGCGGTCTAATAATGTGTTAAGCTGGAATCTAAAGACTGTTTAGAATATATATGAGAGGATTTCAGTGTTTTAAAGTAAATATATTGAGGAAAGGGCAAAATCCTTCTGTGTCCTATAGCTATAGCATCATCTGTAGAGGATGTCTGTATGTGTTCCATAGGCATGCCCTGCTGTCTTTAAGTGTTGTTCTGTTCCACTTTGAGTATGGGATGCGGTGATGTATGGCTACTTAGATGCTCCACCACTGACCAACACATTTTAATCAAGCAGAAGAATGATTGATTTGAGGTTCTGTGTTTCTGTGAGATTCTAAACATGACACTGTGTGATGCTTCTTAATTTTAACCAATGATGACAATCCCATCCTGTTGCCATGGGAATCGTTTTGGCTTTTGAGTCTATAGACTAAAGTGTATGAGTGATTAAATGACTTCATCGGGTTGGGGTTTTATAATAAAGTGACCTTTACAAATACTTCATTTGGACTTTTTTCTTCAGGCTCTGCATGAATAGAAAAATAACTATACTGTATATGTAACAGTAAATGAAGCCATAATCTAACATGTAACCATGCATAATCCAAACCAGCCACACATACTTTGAAGTCAAAACAGATGCAAATCGAATAATATACTGTAACATTTCCATGAAGGCTACTTGTTTATCTATTTTCAGTTGAAACTGTATTATTTTTTTGTATGCTAATGAAAGTTATCTGAAAATAGTAGCAGTATTGCATATGCTCACCATATATATATATATATATATATATATATCCTTTTTATTATTATTTCAGCCTATATATATATATTTACGAGCTGTGTTTTAGTGTCTCCTGGGAAAGTTTGAATTTGCAGCAAAATCTTCCCCAACAGAGGGCACCACCACACCACATACACACCTCCCATTGCATTTCTCACTGGTATGTGCATTTCAGTGAACACAGACAAACAGACCCAATCTAATAGTTTGCTCATGCAGTATCACAGAATATACACTACTGTGTTTTGGATTGAATTACAGAATGGGAGTGCCTGACTGCATTTTCTCAACTGTGACTTTGAACCTACTGTTTAATTATGGGTGGTCCCTTTGGCCTCACAAGTTCTGCATGTCTTTCTCTGAGGGGTCGGTGTTCCCTATCTCCACAACTTGCAACGGCACAGCTGGTTTTGGACAACCTGCTGAAAATGCTTCACAGCTTTTAGTCACAAGAGACTCCCTCCCCACTGTCTAGCACACCAAGTTCTCCGAGGATGTGGCATCCACAACACCCATCAGGATCCAGGACATCACATGCTTGTTATTGTGGGTCTGTGTTGGCACTTAACTGGAATTGGCTGCTCTGAATCGGTCTGCTGTGTCTTACGGGAATGCTCAGGCACTGACTTTGGTGGTTGAACTGAACAAGATACTGGTTTATCCAGTATTGGCTGGTTTGTAGGCCACACACACAGACATATGCTTGGGAAAATAACACTTTGTGCTTAAAGTGCCTTCAGCCATGGCAGAGTAGTGTTGCCCTGCAGCATGTTTTGACATGCTGGCTCAAAGGTTAGGCAGCTAGGTTGCTAACTGTTGCCTACATAACCCACATAGCCAACATACCTCAAGAGATTGCAATGCAAGATTATTACAAACATTTCATAATGGGTCCACATTATGGATCTGTTGTGTCAAATGTCAAATGTACTATTCCAAACCAGAAAGAGAGATGCTATTCTAAGGCATTTGGAGCCCATGTGTTTGTTATGTCTAGTTTTTGCAGTGGTTCATGTGTTTTGCTTCCATAATCTCTGGCCCCCATAGAGATACACATGTAGATGGCAGATGTTGTCACATGGCCAGTGATAAAACTGAGCCAAATGACCATTATCTGTAATGAGGGTCACTATAATGTCATTGAACTATGACCAGTATGATGGCACATAACAAGATATGGTATCTGCTATGACATGTATATGACAATACTGTATGTTGAAATGATTGGGATCAAATTGTTATTCTTACAATTACAGCTACAATTATATTAGATGAAAGTAGCCACTTATTTTACAATAATAACCATCTGGCTGTAGGATAACTTATATTTGCCCTATAAATTGTACAGGATTTGGATAAAGAGTGATATTCCCTATGGTACCCGAAGTTCATGGAATTGTTATAATAATGCTGTAGTGTCCTCTGGGTATGTTCGACCTGTTGGGAGACACACACACACACACACACACTCAACAGAAAGCAGGACAACAATAGTGCAATATGATATTTATTTCTTACAGTCAATTTTGGTTGCCATACAAGAAGTATTGAGGATCTGGGGGGAAGAGTGCAGTTACAGGAACTTCTCTTTTTCATTTGAATAATTCATTAAATCTAAATAAGAGGATTTGGTAGCACAAAATTACAGCAACATATATAACAGGAACACAGGTCTTTACACAAAGTAGAGCGAGAAACATCAGAATATCTATGAAAAATATAAAAGAAAAAAAAGAAAAGAAATTAGTTGAATAAATCAATTCTAGCTGATTGCTAGAGGAAGTTGGTAAGTGGTGGGGAGAGTGAGCATTGCCCAATCCACAAGGTGATGCTCTTTAGCATTTCATTTAAATCCACTACTACTTAGCTCTACTGTAAGTTTCCACATACAAAAATTAGCTTAGTGATATGTTGTTCCATAACTTCAACAGTCACATCTACTCTGTTTTTGTAGATTTATATATAAGATACTGTAAAAGTGTCCTCAGACCTGTTGCTAAGAAGTGGCCAGATACATTATGTATACATTTACGGTATGTGATATTTTGGTCGGTTTTACACACATTATACACAAACTAAGTCTGCGATTTCAAAATTAGTTACAATATGTATGGGAGGCATGACTTCTCATATCTCTGTCATTTTTGATTTCCAGACTAATTCATAGGTGAGTTGTTATTACTTCTTCAATTTTCAAAGTATCATGGGATAAGGGATTACACAATTCTCAAAAACCACAACCAAAGAGATCCATTCAGTATAAATATTGCTTCTTAGGTACCTCAGAAATCTATCGATTTATTTAATCATTATATTTTATAACTTTTTTTGGCAAACCACACTTTACTTCATCCAAATAGTTTATAAAATTCAATATAATTCTATATAAATCCTTAAAAATACTGTGCTCTTTTCTGACGTTCTGCTATTTTAAAATAAGATCTATTAAAAACGATAGGGTCATAGCAGCACAACTGGCGCAAGCCTTCTATCAAAGCAGGCTCGCAATTCCCTCCTTTTCTCCGAGAATAATCTAGAATAATCTCTACATCACACACACACACGCACACACACACACACATACATACATACACACAAACTAAAGAGGTGGCTGGAGAGGGGTGACTACAGGCACACAGCCACAGAAGAAAGAGAGAGATGAAGAGAGAAAAGGGAAAGGAAGAGAGATGAGACAGGTAGAGTAAGAGAAAAAACAGAGAAAGAAAAGAGAAGATAGGGAGATGAGACAGGTAGAAAGAGAAAGAGAGAGAAGGTAAGACAGACATAAGGGAGATGAGATACAGTAGGCAGAGAGGGAGAGAAAAGGAGGGAGTAAGGGAGAGACAGGAGATGAGACAGATAGAGAAAAAGAGAGAGAGAGAGAGAGAGAGAGAGCAGGAAGGAGAGGGAATAGTGGGAAATGATGGCTGCTCACCCATTCATGTCTCTCTAGGTACCGCATCTGATGCCCACCTGCATGGCATCCTGAAACAGGAGGGAGGGTGGAGGTGCTCCTGTAGCCCTCCTGAGGCCAGAACAGAGCTCAGAGCTCAGAGGGACGCCGCTCAGCCTCGCTCGCACACTACTGGTGCTATGACCAACATCCTCTTTGCAGGTAAAATAGCAATGCATTTTTCCCAGTGTTGTCATGATAAAAGATTTAAATAAACAATATATTCATATACATTATGTATATATATTTAGTTCTTAAAAAACATTCTTTTATACAACATCATGATAAATATGTTTTTTCCTTTTATATTTCTTAAATACAAATTCACTAAACCACTTCTGGAACGGGTAGCTTGTATCTGAAGGGGGTGGGGGGGGTGGATGTGGATGGATGGCCACCTGAGATGTTTCTGTAGAGCTACTAGAGGGGAGGGCAAGGCCTGTCTCGTGCTGCGGAACACAAGCTTACCACTCCTCGGAACAAATGGGGTGGGTCCTCAGTTCTACAACTATCTGATGAGCAGACGACCTGTGTGTGTCTTCTGATCTGGATGCATTTTAATTGCACTGCTTTAACACTGCACTGCCACAATACTGCCAGCTTCTGATGATGTATGGAGAGAGACTCACAGAAGAGACT
>NC_055970.1:33857124-33907124 GCF_018492685.1 Alosa sapidissima
TGTGAACAATGTAGAATGGCCCACTTTTCCTGTCAATCAATCAGTGGACATGGCAGTTTCATCCCTTTAGAGCCTGTCATCCACATGAGAGGAGTGAGGCCTGCTAGACGGCCTTTAATCGGGCTTTTGATGAAGCACCTCTAATGGTATTACACTCATTTAGTCAATTCAATGATTATACCACCACAGCTGCAAGTGACCTGCTACCTCAGAGATTTAGCCGCTTAATCTTCTTTGGCAAAGTTGCATGGGACCGCCCAAATCAGCTGTGTGAGCACAAGACTAATGCAGCGTATCAAACATGATCAAAACAGGGAATGCAAAAGTTTAGATAAACTATCAAAAATCTCCATTTTATAAACCACCACCTTCTGCATGTTAGGGCCTCTTATAAAACTGTATTTCAACATGGCAGAAAAAGGATATCGGCTGTCCACCAGGGATTTTGGTTTAACCATCACCATCCTACACACGTACACACTTAAGCCACAACAAAAACCAGTTCAAACACTTGAGGACTTGTCTCCATTATACTTTCACTCTTACAGGCGTGTTACACCGGATGCACAATTGAAGCGTAAAAATAGTTTTAGAAAATTGGTCGAATTTTTCCAAATATACGCGCTACCATCACGTCTGGTGTAGCCACTTGCATTGATTATAGTACAGCTGAGTTTAATTAGCGATAACGTACGGAGATGGTTTTGTAGCCTCTTTGACAGCTCAGTGACATCAGGTATGTAACCTACATATTTATGTTTTTGCCAGCTAACTTTTAACATAATCTTCATATTCATTGCTATATGGGCCTCATGCACATGAAAGATTAATATCATGCCATTATGTTGTTTAGAACACACTTTGCTGATAACATTTTAAATAAATGCCAGTTAGCGCATTAGCAAGGATATTGTGTAACATAGGCCTACTGTTGATGTTGTTTCATAGCCTTTTGCTTGTGTGTAGTTAGGCCCACTGCTAGATTTTGACAGGAGCTCGTGATATCGCTTTAAAGTAAGCTACTTGGGCTCACGCAAGCTGTCAAACACTGTCCATCCACTCGCCTAGTGCACCCCTCTGGTTTATACATCCAGTGTTTGTGTTGGGTAACTGTATCTGGATGTGTTGCTATCAGAGCAAGACGTTAGAGATGGCGCATGACATGCAGTGATGCCTATTAAAAAAAAAAAAAAACGCTATTTAAGCACCGAAATGAGGCACCGAAATCCATGTTGTTATTCGATGCAGTTACTACCGTTTGCGTCGGCACCGGTGCCATATTAGAACCGTGTTTCGGTGCCCAACCCTAGTCTTCACCATTAATAGCAAACAAGTTACATTACTGGGCTCATCACATCCCATGGCTGAAGTCATTTATTTTGGTACCAGTGCTTTGTCTCCATGTACAACTATGTTTAAAATCAAAGGTATATCCATTTAAAATGATCAGAGAATGATGATTCTACTCACAGGCCATACTGGCCTGGCTGAGCATGCCGTGCGTGCCACTGGACTGGTCAGCGCGTCCATGCTGATCAGACGTGGGAGCACAGCCAGAGGCAGCATGGCCACACGGCTCTTCATATGGTGTCTGTAGAATTGATCAAATTAAGTTCCACATGGCTGCTCGAGCCCGAGACGCGCACATGAGCGCGCAGGCCAGGACGGGCAGCCCCACTGATGGCCAACCCTGGCGCTGTGTCCAGTCTGGGTGGGTGAACGGGGCTCTGCTCTCTCGCGAGGGACCAGCATGCTCGTGCCAGGCAGCGTGCCGTGGAGGGGCCGCGGTCGGACGGAACTCTCGTGTGGGTTGGTTAGCAACCCCACAACAACCCCTCAGGCTGGGAGGTTGGAGCCTTCTCTAATCGGACTGACACTCCAACCAGGCCCCACGGCAGCCATCATCGGCATGTTGCTAGGCAACTGTTTCGTTCACAGGCGGAGCACACACATTAATCTGAGAACCTTTGGAGGGGAAAAAACCCTTGGTGCTGTATGCTGTACTTGTCATTGAGTTGTGGTGTCGAGCACTGATTAAAGCAGAGATTAGAGATTCCTGGTGACCCCGGTTCACAGTGAAAAGGAGAAGATAGGATGACGAGTCCCTCATCTCCTGCTGTCATTCAGCATGGGTTAGCCTATCAGGGCACAACTAAAGGCACAGGCCATGTCACATCAGACTCATCTTCACATGATGAGAGACCCCAGATGATCTCACACATGAAAAAAAAAAAAAAAGATACAAGATGCATATAAAGTCTTTTCATCAAAACTAAATAAAAACACACTACAAAAGCCTGTTGACCCAATATCCTGCTGAAGGAAATGAAAATCAAAGCTCTGTCATGAAGCGTCGAAAGAGAAAAAACTACACTGATTCAATCCTGTTTGTGCTGCTGCTGTTGAATTTACATGTTCACAACAGAGAAATTCTTCATGAGTAAAAAAGGTAAAAAACACTACAGACATCAGTGATTCTGCAGTTACTGTCACCCTCCAAAAGGGTTTCCACTCTAAGTTAAATGTAAAATTCTATGACTTTTCCCTGACATTCTCTGACAAAAAACCTGAATTTCCATGACTAACTTTATATAATAAATTGTACAAGATACTGACCAATGATTTCAGAGCAGCTGTTCAAGAATCTTTTACTTTTTTAGAGCGGGAGATAAATAAATGGGCATTTAATAAATACATTTGGGCTACTCAAGCAATTCTGCGTGGACATATTTGAATTAATGTATTATTTCCGGCAAGTACATTTTAAACTGCTACAACAAAATTCCCTGATATTCCATGACTTTAACCCAAAAATGATAAAATTCCCTGACTTTCCATGTCTGGAATAGACTATCCAAACTGTCATGATATTCCAGAAATTCCATGACCCGTGGGAACCCTGCTCCAAACTTAATCAGTATTACACAACTTCAATCTGGTAGCAACAACCAGGCAACAGTACACTGTACTCTTTCTGACCCTAAATGCCATTATGATCCTAGTCTAAAGCATAATAAAAGAGAAACAGAGAGAGAGAAACATGAGGAGGAGAGAGAAAGACGGAGAGAGGGATGAAACTGCAATGACCCTCTATTTCTCTGCTCTACACCTGAGAGGTTAAGGACAGAACACTTAATGCAAAATGTATGTGATCTGTGAATAATTGAACCTCTCCTCCTTCATGCTATGCCAGACGATTTAGAACATGTGGGCTTCAGGCGGAGGGTCCATCCAAGAGTTTACTGCTTCACTCAAAAAGATCCCTTCTGCTAAAATAAACATGTTAGGAGAAGTGGTCTCATTTTAGTCATTGGCCTCACCAACTCAAAACCACTATGATATCAAAGGGAAATGAAACCAACGCTTTCTGAGATAACAGAAAACAAAAACATGACCAGTGATATATTCAGAACCTCTACCTCAGAATATTACAGTAACATATCCCCACTGTAGCACGGTAGGGCATAAGTAGAGTCTAAGGATATTTATTCTGAAGAAAGTCCACGTCCAAGTCACGTCTACATCAAGAAGTCTAACAATATGCCAAGCATACAGCTACATTTCCACTGTGGATCAACTTGCACCACTGTTACTTCTAACATCATCATACCAATATGGATGGATCACTGTAGATCAAAATATACAAAACAGTCAAATACCAATAAAATCATACAACATAATTAGCATACCATTTGAAACCTAAAGGTTATGCAGTGGCACCGCACAAGGATGCCAAATACAAACACATAAAGAACCTGAGGCTGCATTACCTTGATCCAAAGCACCTGGATCCCGTGGGTGAGTCGAGCACCTCCCCTGGTTTGGGTGTGCGATCCCTGTTGATATGCTGTAGGATGGAGCTGAGCTCACTGATCATGTTGGCCTTGGGGTCCGGCAGCGACGAGGGGGGGCTCCTCAGTTCCGGGGGGTCCCCCCAAAGCTTGGAGCTCCTCTGCGTGGGGGTCTTGGGCGGCTCGGCACCACCAGGGGGCGGCGGAGGGGCCGAGGGGGGCATCCCGAAGGACTCCAGGCTCTCCTCGATCAGCGGGTCCCTGTAAAGTGCATTGTTTTTGTTGATGATGGGTTTCACTTTCGGCTTGGGGGGCACCGGGGGCCGGTCCACCAAGAAGGCCTGCCCGTCTGCATAGACCGTGCAGGTGTCCAGCGCCTCGCCGCCCTCCGACGAGAGCGTGGAGATGCTGGACACGGTGGAGATTGTGCTCGTAGTCTCCAGGTGGGGGTCCCCGCTGCTCCGGCTGTCCACCTCCTCGATGCCCGAGTCGGTGACGTGCTCGAAGCTCTCGGGGGGCGGAGGAGGGTAGCCGGGCGGGCCGCCGATGCAGTTGGAGAGGCCTGCGGGCCGCCTGTGCTCCGCGCTGACTGGAGGGGGAGCGTGGGGGTGGTAAGGGGGTAAGGGGCCAGGCCCTCTCCCAGTCCCGTTCTTGCTCTGGAGCTTAAGGAGTTCTGCGATAGCCCCTGCTTGGTCCTCAGGGATGTCAATGCTGTTTGCAAATTCCAAAGGAGGCGGAAGTGGATCGGCGAACTCAAACTCCTCCTCGATGTCCACCGAAGGAAGAGGTGGAGGTGGGATGTGGAAGGGAAGCTTCACTGGTTCGTCCACCGAGCTGATGGTGATGATGGTCTTGGGATGGGCTGGGGCAGGGGCCTGCGGGTTGGTGCCAGGGGCAGCCGTCGGAGCAGGGGCGTGGGCAGATGCGGGGGACGACGGCTTGGCATTGGGGTCCCTCAGCTCGGCGGGCGTGCTGTCCTGCCCTGGCGACCCCTCCTGCCCCCCTCGGCTGTTGCTCTCTTTGGACTTGGCCTGGTCCACTGAGTGCACCATCAGCAGCCCGGCCGACTTCTGCTGCGACGTGTCCACGATGTCGATGAGCATGTTCTTCTTCTCCTCCGCCGACGGCTTGTTCTCCTTGGCCCCTTCCGTCTCGTACTTGGACTCGGTGTTCTGCCGGCGCAGGCCTCCTCTCCCGGCGGGCCGGCCCATGGTGGCGGCAGCCGTGTAGTTGGCCTCGATGCTGGAACGCAGCTTGGTGTCAATGAAGAGGGGCTGGTGGAGGTCCGGCTTCTGGGGCTCATTCTTGGGAGGTGGAGGGGGAGGCTGGCCCTGCTCTTTCATGGCCCTGTCGCGGGCAGCTAGGGCCAGAGCCAAGGGGGAGTTGGGGTCCAGGGCTTTGCCCGTCACAGGATGCAAATAGCCTCCACCATTGGAGCTATAGGTCTTAACAACAGGGAGGCTAACGGGGCTGTCCAGATTGGGACAGTTGCCTGTACGTGTGTTGAGAGGTTCTCGCACAAGGGTGGGCTCGGGGGTGTTGAAGTCCGTCACATTACCCCCTCCACCACCACTACCTCTTCCTCCTCCTCCACCCCCACTGGGAGACAGCCCCAGGAGGGAGGCAGGTGGGGCCATGAGCTTCCGTAAGCGCTCGTTGTTACTGAACATGCCCTCGTCGATGGACTTGGACTGGCGTAGGCGTGGCGTAGGGGTGGGGTTGGGGTCCTCATCCCCGAGGTCTGTCGACAGGAACGTCGGGGAGTTCCGCCGGGCCTCCAGACGCTTCTCGCGGTCCCTCACGGCTCCGGCGATGGCGGCAGCGAACGGGTTGCTGATGTTGGGCCCTTCGTCCAGTCGCAGCTGGCCGGTGTGCTCTGGGGTGGTCGGCTCGATCTCCATGCTGCTCCCCTGGCTGCTCTTGCCACTGCTGCTGGTGGAGGGCTCCTTGATGATGATGGTGGGGATGGGGATGGAGCAGGTCTTCTCCGGACTGTCCTCCACGTTGGGCTGCTTCACCAGCATGCCCTTTCGCCGCGCCGGCTTGGCGGGGATGTACGGATTCTTGTTGCCCACCTCGGAGTAGGGGTTCTCGGGCACGGGCGATCGGGTCCGGTTGCATAGCGGCTGCTGGGCTGAGGAGGTCTGAACGTCAAAGTGCTCCGAGCTCTGCCGGTGGTACGGCCTGTCTCGGCGGATGGTGCCCATATTGGGGTCTGACCGGTTGGGGTGGCCCCTGCCGACAGAGTTCTGGGTGAACCCCGGCTGAGTGGTGTTGTACCCGCGTGCCACGGGGCCGCTGGGCGAGTTGTACGGAGGCGATGGAGGCGACATGCCAGGCGGAGGGGGGATGTCTTCCGAGGTGTCGGGCATGGAAAGGCTGCGGGTGAACTTCAGCAGAGGAGGCGTCAGGAACTGCTTTTCCTCCTCAGTGATTCCTGTGAAGACAGGCAGAGTTTATTACATTCAATTATCAAGGAGGGCTTCAACCATATGTCCTGAGGCGACCTCCAAACTGAGCCACGACAATGATGAACACTTTAGTCTAGCAGCGCCACATAAGAGATGGGGACAGTAGCCCTGAATGGTCTCCAGTCAAATGACTTCATCCTTGGTACAGACAACACCGTAAATTCAGTCTTAACGCTCTCTCACTGCGCTATTAAAGCAAAGCCGCGAGACGTTGGCATAAATCTCGGCAAACAACACAAGCGCTATCACCCGTCTCTCCGTTCACAGCACTGCACCTGCTCTGGCACTGACGCCGCCGCGGCAGAGACGGCCAACGAGAAACGAGCAACCTGGCGAACCGTCCCGTCTGAGCAGGAGGGAATACGTCTGAGTGACTCTCCCTTGGGAATAGGACCAAATATAGAGTCTGATAAACACTATGAGGAATATTAATCCAACAATCGCCCGCCTCAGGCCAGAGACTCTCAAAGGCAAAGCGGAATTTAAGGACCATGAATTAAACGAATTACCATGCATTAAAATGCACTCAGTGATCGTAAAGAATGTCTTTCAGCACATGCATAATTAGTTATAATGGCCCATCTCAAGAATTCAAAATGGCAGGGAGGATCACTCTAATTTAGGGATAATGGGACATAATGAACTCAGCTGAGGCTATGCTACTGTTCTGGGCACTCAACTCAAAATTGATCGCAAAATGTTTTTATATCAATACTAATCAGTTATCAATGTCAGATGCATGATAACTGCAGTACAGCCACTACAGATGTGATTTAAAAAGGAACGTTAACTACATTTATGTGCTAGTTTCTGTCCAAGATTTCCCTGTCCAACTGCACTTCTGGCACACACTGCCACACTTGGACTATATTTGTACAGTATGTATATTATATTAGAGTTTTACTGTAAATCATGCTGGCCACAGGGTCCATGTATATACCACATGTGTCATCACCTGTGTGCTGGACTGACCCCAGTGTTGCTCTCTGTTTCATGTGCGATGTGTGTTCTCACCTATAGACTTCTGCTTCCTCATGGTGCCCCTGGGCACACCCAGGTACGGCCCTGGCACCGTGGGGGGCACTACAGCTACACCCTGCCGCTCGTAGAAAGACTGCAAAAAGGAGTGGGAACATTTACATTAAAGTACAAACACCAGCCTTTCCTAAACAAAAGTACAATTTCAGTATCTTGCATAGAGATGAAATATTAGTGCAGTCCTGGTGAAAACAGGAGAAGGTATTCAAGAAAAGGATATTTTAGCAGCTTGATGACCATTGTGTTTCAAACTGTATGCCTTTTGTCCACATAGACTTTTTTATAAGCCATCAACCAGTTGGATTTTCTTCTCCTTGCACGCAAGATGTCTTACATGGACAGCGCTACTCGATGTCCTTATCTGTACTGTATGGAAGAACTGTTTTATTTTCTCTTTTGTATATTCTCATTCGTAACAGTCCATGTGGTGGGCAGTTGAGGGGACTCACACTAAAATCAGTGGGTGTGGCCAAACAACGGCTGCTGGGGCGTGGCTTAATAGTAGCCACTCGCATGTCCACAGAGGAGTTATCCCGCATGGCATTCTGGGAGGGCACCTCGTCCACTTTATCTGTAAAACATGCCGCACAGCAAAGGTGAATAATAAAGTGACCAAAAATGACCTCTAAAATACAATCTAGAAAATCTTAATCTTGAAACGCCCAAAGCCAGTCACATCATATCGGTTTTAATCCGACACAAACAGAAATGAAAAAAGGAAGACAGACATAAAAGAAAACAGAAATAATACAAGTAAATCAAACAAAAGTTGAACCGATTGTGGACAGCCCCCAAAGCCGTGCAAGCGCTTTAACTGTTGAGTAATTCTGTCTTATTTTTAGCCACTGCCGATGAGCCACATGCCAAGACTGGTTTTTCTTTTTTTCTTTTGTCTTTTTTTGGAAAGCCTCCATGCATTAAGATGATTACTTAGTGTGACTTGAAAAACAATCCTCTTCTTCAGACCCTCAATATTAGAAGCCTGAGCATCTACACAGAGACGAAAAGGAGGAAGAGAAGGAGTTTCAGTACAGGACATGTCTTGCACGCAAATCAGGATACACACACGCACTTAGACACAAACACACACATAACTATAATGTATACACACATGAATACAATACACATACAGTACCACACACACTGTGCATACATACATACATACATACATACATACATACATACATACAAACAAAGAAACAAACAAAACACACACACATAACTACAATAGACACATACTACTTGTACTACATATACAAACTACACATTCTACACATTCTACAAACAAATAACACACAGATGATCAAACTGTCTAGCACCATTTGACACTATATATGCATACAACAACAACACCCTTAATTTGAGCTCTATCAGCTACTTCACTCATACATACAGTAACTACACCATGGACGCACTGGAATACAATATACAAATACAGACATGGAGGAGTGCATGACTAGAACACATTCAGCACTATATTTATCTCACACACACACACACAGACAACACAAACACAGACAGAGGCACTCTCATAAGTACTAACGCAGAGGCACTCTCATAAGTACTAACTCAGCTCTAACTCCTACACCTCCCTGTTCTGGCCGTGACCTCTGATAAAAGGGATGTTCATTGTGCTATACTGTACACCGGTTCTGAAGTTCATAGAAAGCAGGGGATGTATCTGTGTATCATAATGTCTTGCACACTATAAATAGACACTTCAGAATGATTGCTGGTCAGCGGGATTGTCTGCTGAGGAGAGTGTTGGCAGTAATGGCCAAGTGCACTGATGCAGGAAGTGACTGTTTTGATAGCAGCTCGGCCTTCCAGGTATATTGCTCCTGTATTAGATTAATGTAACCCCATTACCATGCCAACCATGCATCTTTAAATTAGGCTAAGACACACACACACACACACACACACACACACACACACACAAAGACAATTTCATATTGAAGACTGAAACTCAACCACAAACAGGTTTGTTATAAATAAGCAAGATATAAACACAGTATCTCTGTAAATCACTAATCCATACTCAAGGTTATTTCTTGAGCGTTTTTTCTTGAAGTCTTAACCAGTGCAATATCTGAACTTGATGCTGAGTGTGACTCACAAATAGCACAGCATATTCCAAAACTCAATTTGAGATCCTGCCAACAGATATCCAGTGAGACCAACACAAAATACACAGGTGCATGTGCATACACATACATATAACACACACACGCATACACACACATACATATAAAGCACACATGCATATACACAAACACACGCACGCACGCACGCACACACACATATATATATATACACGCACAAAAAAAAGGACTTGACAAAACAACACATGGGCTATGAGATTCAATATGGAGGTTTGACCATTTCCCTGAAGTGATGTATATATTTTTTTTCTGAGCCAAGAAGTGCTCCTGGAATGCACGGCTTGTGTAGGCAGGGTAACTGCACACCTGAGCAACATATCCCTCAAGACATGAAGCTCTGTGCTGGTGTAACTTAATGTTTACACTACAAAAAGATACGAGCCGCACATGTGATTTAGGAAGCTTTAAAATAAACAAAACACATTAAAATGACAGAAATGTGAACACAAAAATCCCTTCCTGTAATATCAGTGTGTGTGACAAATGTAAATTCCAAAAATGCAAACAAATGATGTTTATGCTCCACTGGTGTCACATGGTGTCGATGATGCCAAAAGATGTAGAACATACAGTAGGTACACATGGTGATAACATTAGCATGAGCATGCAATTAAAATGATGAATAAATGTACATTATATGGGTTAAATCAGGTACCATGCACAGGTCAAACTAATTTAAATGGATGAAAAACATATTAGTGGTTTTAAGACATTGGAACGAATATTCCATTAGAACTTACCACCTTTCTTTTTCCTTAATGTGGCTGGGAGAAGAAGGAAAGGTCATAGAGCAAAACTTGGTAGTGATCTCTCTCTCTCTCTCTCTCTCTCTCTCAATCACTCAATGTTACAAAAGAGCCACATTGTCAGTGTAAGCTTAATCAACAGAACACAAATGGAAAGAAGCCATCTCAGAACAAAGTTGAGACTCCAAGACTGAAATCATGTAATCGATGGACAGCAAAGCAGGAGGTGATTGGATCCTGCCAAGGGGAATAGCTAATGGATACACGGGGCTGTATGTGAACTTGTAGTCCACATTCATGCATCAACAACAAGTGCATGCCACACATACAGTAAATGGGATTATCTAAAGCTGGCAGGCTCCCTTAAATCTTTAAATCTTGTATACGCAGAAATAAATGAATCATGTCTAGTAAGACAAAGTTACGGTATGTATAGAAATGAAGTGCAAATCTGATAACTGCACTGCCAGAGATGAACAGGTGACTGAAGGCTGGGATGCACTAGGATGGACTGAAAGCAGGGATGTACTCTGTGTGGAGCACCATTCAATAACTAATCCAAATAACCTGTTTCTTCCATCTGTTAGCAGCAGGAGACATTCCTGAGCAGAGTCCTTCATGGAAGCGCTGACTTACTCCCCTGCAGTCAAACCGTGATCATCTCACTCTCTAATGCAATGCAGATGAAACAGATATGCAGGTCCCAGGGCCTGTGTCTTCACTGACTTAATATGCACATCCACTCTCTGCTAAACACACACAGTCGAGCTCCAATGCAAATGGACACGGCCCACAGGTACAATTTAGGAACAAGTATCACAGTGGATCATTGATTTGTATTGTTCACACAGACATCAGTGAGATGAGGAGGGAAATTGTGTGTGAGAGGCTTAGGAGCTGATAGCCTGATTTTCTTTTTCAAGACCTGCTGTATGGGATGATAACTTTACAGCACTTACTGTACTACTGCATCACAATGAATAATGGGGGTGATGATTGCAGTGATCACCGGTATCACGGTCTTTTTAAAAGTGTGTTCAATATGTTCAGAAAGCACTGACAGGCCTACTCAAGCTGAAATATATATAATATAAAGTGTCCCGTTCACTTTTTCATGTTTAATTGGCTATGTGCTTATAGCTTAACTTACCCTACCATGACTTGGAGTTTCTGTTATTTGGACCCAATGAGTGAGACCAAAGTAAGTGTTTGAAATAAAACTTTAGGCTACGGTATTCTCCTGATAACGTGAGTGGAATGGATTTAATGTGGACGCGAACATAAGACGCAGAGTGGCTAAATGATACAGTGGACGTTTTGCGGTGAAAATGTCCCGCCTTTTAAAATCAGGTGAAGCCTAATCCGAATCGCAGTTAAAACCATCAAAAGACAACAGAATCAGTAGGGTACCAGTTTTGTTCCATTGTACCAGGCCTACTGTATGTCAAAAGCAGGCTCGGATGAAGCTGGGAAGGATTAAACACATGGTTTCCACACCGCGGTAATCAGCCGTGATAATTATGATATTTCAAAAGAAAACGGTAATTGTTATCGTCAACATTTTTATTGTGGTTTACCATTATACCGGTAATCGTTACATCCCTACATGCCACATCTTTTTCCTCAGTAGCCAAAAAAAAAAAAAAAAAAAAAAACATGCAAGGTTCAAGGGTGCATGGACTTGTCATCACACACAACAGCTAAACAATGAGACAAGTCCAATGTAATGAGTGGGGAGAGCAGCCCGTGGTGTGTGGAGCTGTGGCATGGGCAGCTGAATATTGCACTGGCCACATTGACCTCTGACGGATATGCAGCATACAAAACCAGACGCACCACACTGCTGATGTGGATTCACACACACCAACATCCCTGCTTACCTTTATCCACTATTGGGATCAATCATTGACAAAAAGGTTCAAATAAATCACACAAACGTAAAAGAAAAGTAACAAGGCAAAAGACCAGCACGTTAGAACCAGGGGGACACCAGGTTTATGGTTCTGTCAGACCAGTGCTGAACGTCATCCATACGCTAACAACATTCAGATGGAGCATGCTTTGTTCATGTGTGGCCAGTGGAAGTCTCACCTAGTTCTTCCAGCTCGGAGGTCATGGATTTGGAGCGCATGGAGAGTGCGGTGGTGGGTGCTCTCTTGGGAGGTGGAGGCGCTGCAGGGAGACAAGAGAGGGTTAATGGCATCAGATCTGAGCTCAAGAGTGTTCACTTCGCACTGCCTGACTGGGCCTCGCTGCTTGGCCATGTGTGTTTGCCTACGAGGATTTGCTTTGGACATTTTGTTTACCGCTGCTGATGCCACTGATCCCGAGTAGGTTCACAGAGCTCAACTCTTGTCTCTCGTCTAAATCAAAGTGGGCATTCAGATGGCAGTGTCTGTGCCCCCTTCCCCTGCGTGCCAGTGGGATGGGTGCTTGAGTGTGCCCATGCCCTGCAGCGTGGCCATCACAAGTGCCAGATGCCCGCTCGGCAGCACTAGTCTGCTCCAGGCTGGAAGTGTCCGAGCGGTGCCAAGCGAGCAGGCGGCAGGGCTTCCTCGCTGAGAGCCTGGCACCAGAGTGGGCACGGGCACCGGCCCCGCTGCTGTCTCTGCTCTCGCCCCCTGCCCTCTCTTCATTTCTTTATTTCCCTCCGCTGGGCTTGGCTCCCAGCCGCTCCTCACAGAGCAAACGGCCATTTCACAGCTTCACAGGAACCCCTGCACCTTTATGAGGAGGGCACTTAGCGCTAGGTGCTGTTGGCATAACCTGACTGACTTCTCTTTGGTATAAAGGTATGGAAGTATGCAATATATGGCTATATGGTGCGTGCATTAATCTTAATCATTATTGTAGAGGCAATATTATCATTAAAGACTTTTGTTTGTACCTTTTTTCCGACTGGTGTCATCTGGGGTCAAATTCCTACTGACTGTCACCACTTTGATGATGAGCCGGTTCCCTCCTTGTCGAATCATGTTGACCACCTGTCTGTGACCCACCTTGACCACATTGTCCTGGTTGACCTGTGAAGACATATAACATATAACAAGCTGTGTATACACACCACTCTCAGTCCAACCCAGTAACGTCCTAAACAAACAGAATCACCAGCAAATACAAAGACAGAAGATCCTAAAACATAAATTAACTGAAACAGTAAATCAGCAATCACTTAGACTCTTGCATGCCAGTCAAGGAATACACATAAACAGCTCTTTCCTTGAGCTTCTCATAATGACAGACATGCCTGGGCTATGGTTTTGCAGACAATGGTGTGAAAATGACCAAAATTGCTGAGGCAGGTTTCTTTGACTCACAGCTTTTTGCTGAGGGTGTAGTGTCCCCTTGTGACTTGTGTCAGAAAATGGCAAAACAATGCATTTAGGCTATATGTAACAGCACAACTTTCTTGCTTTTGTGGTGGATTTTTTATAAAGCCTCCTGATAAGATATTCTGTAGTAGTGCTAAAAGATGTTCTATACATTGGGCTAATGTGTAACCTCTGTGTGGTGGAAAGAGCAGGGGTAATTATAGCTAAGGTATGCACAAGCTTGGGGGCCAGACGTTTACCTATCAGGATATGAATGCATAGGAGAGATTGAACATCCCTAGCAGTTGTTCAGCTCAGGTCAAAGGTCCTTTGTAGAAATAGAATAACTACCTAGGCAAATATGTATTACCATAAAAGGCACGAAGGACATAGGAGCTCTATTCTATTCTGAGTGGTGAAAAACAAGTGATGCTACTGAAAAGAGGTATATAAGCTGTGTGAGACAGGATGTTAGTAGTTGGCTTCGCGAACCCATACTCAATGTTGGATTAAAGCTACACCTTCTGCAGTATTCTATTGCTTTGTCATAATTCTTCTGATTACGAAGTAGTTAATTATAATTTGACACCACACTTTTACACACAGGCGAGTTATATTATGGTCCACCGCCTATTTTGGTTTTATGTTAAATGGACTTCTGTTTGTGCATTACTTTGTAGCATTGCATATTTTCTTTCTTCTAATGGCTGTATTTGATCTAGATGTTTCAATCTTGCTGTATAGAGAATTTAACCAACAAATGTCTGTGCCTGGGTGCGTACTATGAATAATTACATTAGCCTAATGACACAATGCCCTGAAATGGTATGAAGCTGTTGAACAACCTAAATGAGCTGTTGCAACCTAAATGCTTTTAGAAATGCAAAGAAAAGAAAATCTGGTCCAACATTTGTATTGATGTAAGGTCAACAATGACATGAGCCTGCTCCTCCAGCTCATGGAGCATATGAGTGCTAATGCAGCAAACAAGACAGCTCATCCTCACTGAGACCGCTGCTCTCAACAGCTAGTGGCGCAATATAGCATGTTACCATTGTAGTTTTAGACATTCGTGTTTTCATATTAGGCTCCTCTTTAGGTTATTTGGGACACTGTTTTGACCCTTTTCAAAATTAAGTTAGCCTCAGGAAGCAAGTGGTGCCTTGTACATTAAATGATTTTCACAGCCGATGGAAAACATTCCACCAATGGCAAAACGGCCTGACATTAGGCTAACGGCTATTTCATAATTGGGACAACACTGTAAATAAATATGAGCCTTAAATTAACTGTACAAAGTTAGTCAGCAGGGTGACTAACTGTTTTTTTGGACCAGAGAAAAGCTCCCCGATGCAGATTTTGTAGCAGGTTACTGCAGCTGAAATGCTGCCTAAACCAGTGCAGCTTCTGGTGGAAATGTAAGATCATGCGCAATAATCTGCAATACAGAGCTATCCTATTCAGCGTTTAGCCACATACACCTATTTGTTTGAGAAATGGACAGACAGACAAATGAACAAACAGCCAAATATGTTGCTATCTAAATAAAATCAGAAAGATTTACAAATGCATGCTTTATTTGAGGATATGGCAGTAATAGTAGCCAAAGCAGCAGGCTTTAAGGGAGATGATTTTGCAACCAGAGGCCTGAGAGGTGAGAAGAGACGGGGGGAAATGAGATATCCGTCACAGGCCCAGGAAACACGCAGACAATATTTATTTGTGCTGGGACACAGGGTCTGGGGACAGAGAGTGGGCCGCCAGAAAGGAACGTGTTTGGGGAATGCTAATTGGGAGCAGTGGCAGAGTGGAACAGTGTCCCTCGCGCTGGCTGATAAGGAAGCAGGGTGCACTGCGATAAGAGCAGCACCTATCAGATGGGCTGCTGCTACCTGAACGCCAGCGACACCAGTCAGTGCTGCGAGAGTGTGCGCCACTGATGAGTGACGGTGAGCTCGTCGCCGTGTATTCACCTGGGAGAACAGCGAGCACGGCGAAGACTAAAGCTGGAATCCTAATCAAGTCTAGAGCAGCCCACGGACAGCACAGGACTTTTAATCGCCAACTCATTTGCAATTCAGAACAAACAAACTACAAAACCGGTCACAACAACAACACAACCAAAGAAAAGAACAATTAACAACTAGAATAGAATGACTAGAAAAAGTAACGAGCACGCTTGATCACCAATTAATTATTAATTAATCAGTGATCAAACAAAATCCACTCTCAAAACTCTCTTAAAATGTGAAATGTCAGACTAATTAAAGAATACAGCGTTGACCATTCTGTAAGTGACATTCTTGGAGCACTGTGTGTACAAACTGCACTGTGCTCCTCCAGGAACCCTGGCTCCCTATAACTGAGCTCTCATACAGGCCCATGCAGAGAGCAGAGCAGGTCTACTGCCTCAGGACTGATCACATTTTAATGAGCCCATCATGGTTTCCAGTTGGCTTTCCCTCCATCTCTCTCTCTCTCTCTCTCTCTCTCTCTCTCTCTCTCTCACTCCAGGCAGCCACTGAGTGAGAGACTGCTCCTGCTCCACATCCATTTGCCTCCATTAATCTGCCCCCTAAGCTGGGAGCGAAATCTAAAAATGAGCAGCCACAGAGGTGCACTATGACGGAGGCTCTTTAAATCTCCCTTTATGAGATAATTAAATAATGATCCAAGATGAAATAACATTTGCAAAATACGTATGGCTTTGATTTTTTTATGTCACACCTGGAGACATGTTTTTGTGAAGTCATTAAGACAGACACATTAATGAAGGAACATAGATCACTCTCTCTCCCTCTTTCTCTGTCTCTCATACACACACACACACACACACACACACACACACACACACAGAAAGTCTCCTGGCCTCTCTCTCTCTCTCAGTGACGCACACAGATTTCTGCTGTGAGCAATAGCTCTTCTCTTTCCCACACTGTCATGTGACGTGCCTGTGACATCAGCCTCCTGGGCTGTTGCCTAGGATACGCAGAACTGTGATTCCTCTGCGTTGTGCTCACACACACACACACACACACACACACACACACACACACACACACACACACACACACACACACACACACAAAAGCACGCTTCACACAGCTCCGCCTGCTAACCCACTTTTACAATGCACAGCTCAGGGGCTGCTCGAGCTCTGTTGTGAGTAAGTGTGTGTATAAGTGTGTTGTGAGTGTGTGTGTTTGTGCCATTGCGTGTGTAAAAGCTAGAGTTGGATGTCTCGAGACCACTTTTACATGGTCTCGGTCTTGTCACAGTCTCGACCGTCTTTGGTCTTGGTCTTGTCTTGGTCTCGGATCCCTCGGTCTTGTCTTGGTCTCATTGTCTTGGTCTTGCGGTCTCAGGTCGACATAGATTTGCAACAAATAATGTCCATGATACAAAACATAACATTCGATAATGCAACATTAAATTATTTCGCCTTTCACGCCCTTCAAATGCAACCTTTCAAATGCAACCAATCAATGACATACATATATTTTGTTGTGATTAAGAAACTGGCGCTCATCCAATCAAAAGACGCAAGTGTAGCCAGCGCGAAACGTCGTAGCGCGAAACGTCGTAGCTGTCAGTCTCAGTCAGACCTAGTAATAATAATGTCAGCGAATTCTGCCATCATTAAATTTGCATTCACGGAACATAAAGAAATTTGCAGTCCAGGGGCAAGAAAGAAGCATTCTTTTTTTGGTCTCGGTCTTGGTCTCGTCTTGACTTTGTCTTGGTCTTGACTCAGTCTGGTCTTGGTAGTGTCTTGGTCTCGGTTTAGGCGGTCTTGACTACAAGTCTAGTAAAAGCAAAAGTATTTGTTTGGGCTCCGGACACCTAAAAGCACTACTACTCTGCCCAGCTCCATACATGTCCCTGTAATGACTTCATGCTAACACATTAGTGCCCACATCAAAGTGCATTCCACCACAGCCCTCAGCCTCCTGCGCCGTCTGCCAGAGGACAGCTGTGCTGCACAGGGAGTCTTGCTGCCTGGGATGGACGTGCACTCCGTCTCTTTCTCTAACACATTCACTTTCATCCTAACATGCCACTGGGAGCAGTGTGCAGAGGCCCTGGCAGAAAAAGACAAATATATGGAGAGTCTGACAGAGGGCGAGATGGCTGAATGGACTGCTAGAGATGGAGACAGAGATAGAGATAGATATCATTCATCAATATAGATGACAAATATCTATTTATGGGATGGCAAGTATGCATTTAAACTTCACATAAACAGCTGATGGAGAAATATCTATTTATGTGATGGCAAGTATGCATTTAAACTTAACAAAAATAGCTGATGGAGTGACCAAACAGGATTTATACAAGGTAGGAATTTAAAAACAAATGTTAGAACATGTGTATCAATATCACAATTTGCTAAAAAAGAAACAATAGATCTAACATTAATGGCTGTAGATGCTGAAAAGGCATTTGATCGCCTTGAATGGAGTTACCTATATGAAGTATTACATGCATATGACTTTCCACAGGAAATAATCCAAATAATATAAGCGATCTATAAGGCACCAACAGCATATGTTTACTCTAATGGGATCCTATCGGAGGCCATCCAAATTACGAGAGGAACAAGACAGGGATGTCCAATCACCAACACTGTTTGCCCTAGCCATTGAACCACTGGCCCAGAAGATTTGGAATTCAGAAGAGGTAACTGGCATATGGATAGGTGGTGAGTGTTACAAACTTAACTTGTATGCAGATGACCTTATGTTGTATCTCACTAAAATTGAAACATCAATCCCACATGTGTTGAATATCATAAATAGGGCTGTAACGATACACCAACCTCATGATTCGGTTTGTATCACGATATTTGACCCACAGTTCTATACGAATCTTGATTTTTCTTTTTTTGGGGGGGGGGGGGGGGGGCTAGACATTTCATTAAATAACATTATAATAGCCTCCCTTAGAACACCAGAGGATTACAATATAATATATCTATTATTTTATATCCTGATATAAAAATATTTTTCTGAATGACTGATATTTACAGTATGACAGCACACTTTATGCAGATTTGCTTATAGCCTAGGCCTGCTATTTTTTATTACAACTCTACCTCTTTAATTCAGCTGTCTGGTTGAAGCCTGGAAATATTGTAAACAAAGTAGCATAGTTGGCTAGCTTAGCCTATCATAGTCTACTGATTGGACTGTTCAGTTTTCCCATGTGTGTTTACATTTCAAGGTAATACTTGTTCTCCTTGGGACAGGCCCTTTTGGGAAACGTTGGTATTGAGATGATCAGTCAACTTCAATGCAAGAGTTTTAAACAAATATGTGCAGCATGCTAATGATGCTAAGCGGAATTAATAGTAATTTAGCTAGTCGTCTTCTATGCGTCCTTGCTTTCACGACTGTGAATGTTTTATTTAAGTCGCGCGTTGAGCAGGAGAGGGAGGGAGGGAGGGAGCGAGAGAGAGGAGAGGGGGTTTACTTCTATACTGTTTGGTAAAGTTGCACACATAGTCTACAATGAAAGCAAGGAGAGGTATGAAATTATTATTTATTTATTTGTTTGTTTTTGGACAACGTAGGCTACCGATAAGTAAAGCGGGAGATGTGGGTTGCTTTTGCGGCCACGTAAGATGCAAAGCACTGCGTGAAACACTAGAAAGGTGTGTCGCGATTCTGCCTTTTCACACCGCGACACAGTATCGTTGATATGAATGTCGCGATTTCGGTTTCGAATCATATATCGTTACAGCCCTAATCATAAAACAATTTTCTAAAGTTTCTGGTTATAAAATGAACATGGGGAAAACTGAACTTTTATTAGTAACAGAGCCTTTGTCCAAGAGTAAAGAGTCTTTTAAGGAGTTCAAATGGCAAAAAGGAAGGATTAAGTACCTAGTGCTATATAAGCCCTGATAAAACAATACTGTATAAGGATAACTATGTTGCTCTAATTAAAAATCTTAAAATAAATTTGGATAAGTGGGCAAATCTGCCAATAAACCTAATCGGTAGAATAAATTTGATTAAAATGATATGGTTACCCAAATTTTTGTTTACCTTCCAGACAGTATCAGTGATACCACCAAAGAACTTTTTTAAGATGGTTAACAGACTGTTTAGCTCATTTATTTCCAAATAAATTCCAAATCCCACCGATTAAGTTGGAAACTTCTTCAGAACTCCAGAAGTGAGGGAGGCCTTAATTTCCCAAACATTGAACTGTATTACTACTCAGCCCAAGCTTTTTACATCAACTCTGTTATTAATAGATCAGAGGAAGATCCCTGGATAAAAATAGAAGATTACCAACTCAAGCCGGACAATTTATTTTTAGCTATGTTTACAAAACGTAAAATCAGTAGTTCTAATTTTGTAATTAACAGTACACTGGGGGCATGGAAGAAGATAAAAATATTATAGGAGTGCATATTAGTCTCCCTAGGAATACACACCTGTGGAACAATCCATCTATCACTATTCAAAGTTTAAAACTAGAATGGCAATCATGGATTAATAGAGGAATAAGTACTATCTCTGACATTATATCCCAAAACAAAATTCTGACTTTTGAACAGCTCAAAAATAAATTTAACTTAACACATAGATTTAGATATCTACAATTGAAAAATTGGATATCACAGAATGTTGAGCTAAATTATAATACTGAATCAACAACATTAGAGAAGCTTTTTATGAAGCTTCTTTATGATGCTTAGAATAAGGACCTTAATATCACAGATACACATACAAAATGGAAGGAAGGACTAAACCTAACCAATAATATTACCATCAATGAAAACCTAAGGCTTATACAATATAAGCTCATGACAAGAACATATTACACAAAATCTAAAATACATACATTTAACCCATCATCCTCTGCTTTGTGTGTGAAATGTGGCTCTCATGTGGACACTCTTATACATGCCTTGTGGGAATGTAAGAAAATTAAACAGGATTGGCTGGAAATTCAAAAGTTGTTGACTGAAACCTGCAAAATTGAGTGCAAATTAACACCTACACTATGTATTTTGCAGAGAACAGATAATCTGAAGTATCCAATAGGATGGCAGATTCTTTTTTCCTCCTTGGTTTATAAGAAAATCATTTTGAAATATTGGAAAGACACACAGGCCCCATCCATGCAGGCATGGAAGGGATTGATGAAATATTATTTAAGTATATAAAAAGCAATGTGTGAGGACAGAAATAAAATAGAACAATTTAATAGAGTATGGCAGGACATTTATGAATCTTTATAATCAAATGTTGGGCAAGACTACACGGGAGAACCTCATGGAGAACAATGTGTGAGTGTAGGGGTGTTAGTGCGACCAGGTGTGTGTGTAGGTGTGTGTATGGGTGAGTGTGTGTGGGTGAGTGTGTGTGTGTGTGTGTGTGTGTGTGTGTGTGTGTGTGTGTGTGTGTGTGCTAGGGCATCCAGCAGGTATATAGGTATGTATGGAGTATGAATGGGTGTGGGTGTCCTAGGTATATATATAGGTGCATGGGTGTATGAGTAACAGAATGTGAATACCATGCCTGAGTAGGATTGTAAATTGATAATAGTTAATATGTCTGTACTGGTAGAAGCAATTTCTGTTACATGTATGAAATCAAATAAATATAATTATAAAAAAACAAAACAATCTCCTAACTTTGCCATGGAGATGAGAGCCGCTAGGCTGCGAGGGCCCTTTAAATGCTGTCTCCATAAAAGCACTGTATGGAGGAGATGACATTAAACGGGTCAGAAAGACTCCAGCCGGTGTCAGGCAGGAGCAACATAAATAAGTCAGACCTGCGAGTCCATGCATGGTCAAAACTTCATTTGGCTGATGCAAAGCTCAGAAGTCAGTGTGTGAAGTCCTTTTCCACATGCACTCTACACACACTCCACTTGCTGGATGTCTCTGTGCCCTAAGCCTCATGCATGTGGGAATGTGTCCTATGCACAATACGTGTGTGGAAGCATGCTATGTAAGGGATAATGTATGGAATGTCGGTCATTATTGGGAAAATAAGTCCCGACAGGGCGAACCGGACGTGGAGGGGTCTTGCTTTGCCCTGAAGGGACTTATTTTCCCGATAATGACTGGTTTTCCATACATTATCTCACTTACCATACGGCTACTTTTCAAAACGAAAAAATAAACACATGATATATCTCTTTACATTTATTTATAAACTGTTTCGTCGTGGCTTTTGCTGAGAAACAAGAGCCATATAATAAGCGTAATATATGTGTGGATCTGTCCTACAAGTGTAATGCACATTAGGACAGCCGTGGCCTACTGGTTAGCACTTCGGACCTGTAACCGGAGGCTTGCCGGTTCGAACCCCGACCAGTAGGCACAGCTGAAGTGCCCTTGAGCAAGGCACCTAACCCCTCACTGCTCCGCCGCTGTTGATGCAGGCAGCTCACTGCGCCGGGATTAGTGTGTGCTTCACCTCACTGTGTGTACACTGTGTGCTGTGTGTGTTTCACTAATTCACGGATTGGGATAAATGCAGAGACCAAATTTCCCTCACGGGATCAAAAGAGTATATATACTTATACTTATACTTATATAATGCATACTGTATGTGTGGATGTATCCTATGTGCAATGCAGTTGTGTAATGCATGTGTGTATGTGTCATAATGCCTAATGCACAGTATATATGTGGACGTCTCCTGTGCGCAATGCAAATGTGTGGACGTGCCTAGAGCCTTTGTGAAGGACATGCTGCGTGCCGTGGTCAGAGCCCATGTGTAAATCGGTGCCAGGCGGCCTCTGCCCTCCTCCATGCTCCCATAATGATAACCCCGGGGGTGTCATTTCTCTCTGATTGGCTCAATTGACATGGCGAGTGCCCTGGCATGCTGGGCTGCTTCCGCTGGCATTTGCAACCATTAGGCCGCTTGAGGCCCAGTAAGCACATGCAATCTCAGAGCATTTTACGGACCTTTAGCGTGTTTCAATTAACGCCCATTTGTTTGAAATAGCGCTGTGTAGATGAAGGTTATTAGGTTACTATCACTCTGGAGCACAATGTGTGTGAAATGTACATTTGTGCAGCATTAAAGCAGCTGTGCTGTGAGTGAGTGAGCTCAGTGTAGTGCGTGTGCTCGCTCTATGGCCCCAGCAGGAGAGAGCAGGGAGAGCACACCCATTTATTCCCATTCAATCACTCTTTCACCGGGAGCTCTCAGAGTCCTCCTTCCTCTCTTTCTTTCTCACTCACTTGTCTCTTTCTCTCCTAGCCCTGTTCTCTTTCTCAGTCTCTCTCTCTCACACACAACACACACACTGGCCCACACACAACACACACACCGGCGCACACACACACACACATATACACACACACACACACACACACACACACAGACAGACAGTCTGGATACATTTGCTGGGCAAAAGGCTGCATAAACAGGAAAGGACATCTGCAGTGCTGATGTCATAAAATCTCATTTTGCCACTTCCTAATTTAATTTCGACCATAATCTGCCAGGCCCATCATTCCTGTGGCACAGCATCCTGACGGTTAGCACTGCACTAATACTGACCCTGATCGACGGCAGTCCAGAGTGCATGTCTGCACATTCACACCAAACACACACACACACACACACACACACACAGAGTACCCAGGATGTAGAAGTGGGAATGGGAGGGGAGGAGGAGACAGACAGCACGAGAGAGCTGGGCGGGGTGGGTGGGGTGGAGAGGGAGGAGGTGACTGAGGGCTGCCTATGGCGGGAGTGACAGGGCGTCCTTACATAATCCCCGTCTCCCTCTCTCCCACGCTTACGTAATGCCACCCAATGAGCTGCCACTGACACACAAACCAAACCCACAGCACACTAAGCACAGCACAGACACACCCCCCCCATTACTCCACATGAGAGCTGTCCTCATCAAAATGGACAATCTTGTTCTGGAACTCATACTGGCTCCACCATTCCAAGCCATCACTCGGGTGGGAGAAAATCATTTTTTTTTGCGCAATTTCAACTGAACCGAAATCGCTCTAAATTGCTTCATGTAAGTGAGTTTAGTTTTAAGATGCCCCTTATGTAGGGGAATATGGAATAGTACACTTTCAGATGTCTCAAGGGAAAGTGACAACCCCTCTGTATCTCCTTGGCAATAGAATTGAAGGCTAGGGAAAAAACCTGCTCAAAGTAAACCAGTACATCACCATCATCTGGTACATCATTTCACAAATCTTTGAGTGGTACAGAGTTAAACAATTTAGCATTTTGAAAAGTAAATTTCCAAATGGTCAGATTTAATATTAATAACTTCATTTGGGCAAAATAATACAGTAGGCACAACACATCAAAATTATTGCCAGTATATCCAAGGCATTACTTTGACAAATCCATGTATGCTTTAAAGATCAAGTCATACATGCTATAATATCATATAACTAACAAGCACATATTATGTATTATATATGGCACAATATATGTGGCGTAATATAATGTATAACAAGGGCCGTGTGTGGTGTGTCTGCATCGGCAGTGGTGTCGCACCATCAGGTGAAACAGACAAGCAGTTCCACTGGATGTATGAATGGCTCCTGAACTGAACAGGGGGCTGGTGGCTACTGCTGGGAGAGCCCTGTCAACAACCCCCCCTCCCACCCAACCTGAGGTAGGATTATGAGAAGTATAATACAGCCGATCTGAAAAGGAGTGCTTTAATCAGACATGGAGAGGGCCAGAAAAAACTGGGACACTGGCTTCATTTTGTAAAGGTGTTTTTGTTATCTGTGGGCTCTCAAGGGCGCTCTTAAGGCAGGCAAGCTGAGATTGAACTGAACTGAACTGCCACCCACAGATACCTCTGCCGAGAAATCATCATCTCTCAGACACACACACACACACACACACACACACACACACACACACACCTGCCTCTAGACAAATGCTAAAGGCTAGCACCCACAGTACTGTAGTGAAATTTCTAAATCAGGACTGGGTTTTCCTCAATGAAACAAGAAAGAACACCTCGCTGTGCAAAAAGGCTACAGTTTTTCAGAGAGTGAAAGAAAAATAAAACGGTTATGGAATCAATAGCTGTGGAAAACCGCTGGCACACACCATGATTGATTTCTGTCATTAATACCCAGTGTAACTGCAATAATTGATTTCAGTACTTAGTAGTGCCATTGATCTGTATGTGAACAGAGTGAGAGGTTGATAGAGGTCTGGCACTGGACCAGCAGGCAGGGATTTGGCGATAAAGTGATAGCCATTGTACTCTCAACAGCAAGGCGCAGACGGAAGAGATGGACATACAGTATTGAGACGGTCAGTAAAGCACACTGACCCTCCTTCCCATACATCCCAACTGTGCTTCCTATACATCCCACCTGTACAGAGCATACATCCCACCTGTGCTTCCTATACATCCCACCTGTGCAGAGCATACATCCCACCTGTGCTTCCTATACATCCCACCTGTGCAGAGCATACATCCCACCTGTGCAGAGCATACATCCCACCTGTGCAGAGCATACATCCCACCTGTGCAGAGCAAACTACAGCAGGTAATGAGAAGGGGAACGGCAGCAGACTCAGAATCCCATTGAGAGCCGGATCACTTTGTGAACACAGACCCAAAGGGGAAGATTATCATCAGCGCACACCCAGTCTGTTTCTGAAAGGCTATGCTGTATGTGTGTGTGTGTGTAGCCGCCCAGAGAGAATGGAGTGCCCGTTGGGAGCCTGACAGGGTGATTTATGTGTGGGCTTAGGAGTGAGATTTTTGGCATTATCACACTCATACATCAACGTCTGTCCGATTGCGAGTCGCTCTTCCCCTTTGCTGCTCTCTTTGCCCCGTTCTCTCATTCGCTGTGCTTCTCCTCAGCTCCATGGCCCTCTTGGCACATAGTATTTACCAAAAAAGAACTCTTTCCGACTCCATGTGGGAACACATGCTGCACTCTATATAAATGTGAGCTCTTTCTCTCCATCATCTATTTGGATTCTGAATGTGCTCTTTCAAATGTTTGTGGGCTACACTATCTACATTAGTCCATAAGAGCAGATTAGAGCAGTAGTGCATTCCCAAACACCAACTGATAGAATTTCATCAAATCCAAATTAACCATTAAGACTCCAGTTTAGTGGTGCGTTTGAGATTACATTTTAGGCCATAATGGTTAAGCTCTACTTCTGCCTGACTCTGTCTCTGCAATGTTTGTGAGGCAAATAATGAAGGAAGAAACAGCTGTGAATCATCACACACAGGCAGCTTGCAGGGAGCGCACACAAGCACAGAGCAGTGTCTGGGGTCCCTTTCTTGGGCCTGGATGCTAATTGTACCAGTGCAAGGCCCCAAACTATAGTCAATGGGACTTCCCTCATAGCCCCCTCTCAATGCTGTGTGTGTGTGTGTGTGTGTGTGTTTCGTGTCTTGTGAGAACACAGGCAGGTTAATTGCTGGACCCACAGTGAAAGAGCTTTCTGTTTCCAGAAGTCTGGCTGGTGTCATAAAGCATTCTCCTCTTGGGGCTCAAGTGGTGACACAATAATGTTGTTTGGTGTGTGTGTGTGTGTGTGTGTGTGTGTGTGTGTGTGTGTGTGTGAGGACTGAAAAGAGCGAATGTATGTGAATGACACTCTGTGAGGGGTATGTGTGTATACGAATGAGGAGAGTCGCACAGATGCACTCTTAAGTAGTGTGCAGACAGGGAACTGATGATTCATGTTTGTGCAGAGGGGGAAGATAATCTGTACATACACAGAGGGCAGATGAGCTTCATAAGTAACACTAATGGCAATGTATGTAAGCAGCACATCTTAATGAAGCGTCTGCACTCTGTCTGCTCTCATCTCAGGGGTATCCTACACATGCGAGCAACTTCATTCATTTGGCTACACTAAGCAATTAAAAAAGCCAAGTAGTGTAAAGATCTATCAAAGAATTATGTCAAATTCAATCTATGGTGTATTTCAGAAATCAAATAATGCTGAATTGTAAAGCCTTGCTTATCTTTGACACAGACGGAAGAAAAAATATGGGGGTCAGGGGACCAAAGATAATGAAAGATAAACCAAATGATCTCTCTCACAGCATATGCTTGACCACCACATTTTACCCATTTCCCCCACCGTCCAGCCTCTATGTGCTGAGGACCTGAAGGCCTCCCCTTGCGTGGTCAACCTGAGAGTGAACCCCTGACCTCCGGCACGGGCTCTCAGATCCTTCCAGCCTGCCTGCTGCTGTCTGTGTGCTTTCAAGCTCCTTTGCAGCCTTTTGCTGTCTCGCAGTTGCTAGGTGACTGTTGCCGCGCATCACGTTTGGAGATGTGGAGTCAGGGAGATGGGGTGGTGGTGGTGGTGGTGGTGGTGTGTGTGTGTGTGTGTGTGTGTGTAGTGGAGTGCTGTGGCAACAGCACTGTAAATACGGGTCCTCCATTCATTATTACTGACGGCGTGCTGTTGACATTCAGCCGAATAGAGCACTCTGGCACATCCAATTCAATGCTCCCAATTTCCGCCATGGTTGTACTAAATACGGTCTCTCGCCACCACACGCCACGCCAGCGCGAGAGCAACAGCAGACACCCCGTGCATCCTGCTTCCACAGGAGGGAGTGAACACAACTCCTTGTACATCCATTTCACTGACTGTAAGTGGGAGCTTGTTTGGATAAATTATGGATGAGGTGTGGTCCCATCAATACCACAGCTATTTAAAGGAATGGTATGTGTGTATGGGGGGGGGGGGGGGGGGGTCTCTGTGTCAGTATGGGTTATTTTTAGCCACAGCATAGTGTTTGACAACAACGTGTAGTGGATGGGGTATCGTATACACTGGTGGTTTATAGAGGGTATAGTCTCAATAGAATGAGACACACAAGAAGCTCCTCTTACCAATGTTGCTATTCCAATCCTGTGGTTGGTGGTTGGTGACAACAATCTTGTGGTGCATGATGTCGTTGTTGTTTACTTTACTGCTCCAAAGTGTTAAAATCCTGAACAATGTTTTCAAAGAAACACTACCAGCATATACCAGCATAGTTTTTTATAAAAATAATTTAAAAATAAAATATTATCCTGAGCAATGACAGAAAACAATCATGTTTTACTGTTCAAAATGATTAAAATCCTGGACAATGTTTAAAAAAATAGTTATATCTAACCAGAGGAACAGTATATTTAATGAGCATATTTTGCAGAACCCGGTGAGAATTAATTTACTACAAATAGACAAAATCCTGAGCAATGACAGAAAACCAAACTACCTGAGACAACAAAGAAATATCTTCCCTCTCACCGGTACATCTGCAAAAATGGGAAGTAAGGAGGAAAGGGACTTTTAACAGCAGAGCTGTCCAATGTGATATTGCTCACTGATGAATCTTTTCAGTCCAATGTTTTGGACCAAATCTAAATGAAACTCTTTATGTAGCAGCTACTGTATATAAAAAGTGCCTTCATACTGTACTTTCATATGATTATTCACAACTACATGTCTAAACAGAGGTTACCACACAAGGGCATGTAAAGAGTAGGAAAACCCATACAGATAAAGGGCTAAAACTGTGTTTCACTGCCGGAATAGTAATTGCCCCTCTTACTCATGCTTGAGCCTGGAGCCCACCTGAATTGGTGATATAGCTGCTGCTTTCATGTCTAAACATTCATATATGGAGCAGCTACAGGAGCCTGGATACTGCCCCTCTCCTCCACTGGCTTTTTTTGGCAGGTTTGGGGCAGTGATGTGAAACATCATTGAGTTATCTCCATCAGAGCAGACACAACTGAATGCCTGTGTATGTGTGTGTGTGGTGTGTATGTGTGTGTGTGTGTGTATTTGTGTGTGAGTGTGTGTAGGCGCACGTGTGTCTGTGTCTGTGTGTGAGCTTGAGTGTCTGTGAGTCTATGTGTGTGTGTGTGTGTGTGTGTGTGTGTGTGTGTGTGTGTGTGTGTGTGTGTGTGTGTGTGTGTGTACCCTCCTGCAGATGCTCAGGAACCCTCTTGAGTAATGAGCACAATATGTGTTCATTTCATGCTCAATCCCCCTCGAGTGAAGGGTGCTAGCCTGGTGACCGCATCACTCCAGCTCGGCACGGCACGGCACACAGCCACTGTGCTGATGCACATCCCATCTCCTTCAGGCACACAGCCACTGTGCTGATGCACATCCCATCTCCTTCAGGCACACAGCCACTGTGCTGATGCACATCCCACCTCCTTCAGGCTCACAGATGTCTGACTGATGCAGCAATTGAGGCTCTGATGACAGTGATGATGCACTTCTTTACGACACTATTATCTCACAGCTACAGCAATGTTGCTGTGAAGTGAGAATGCATTGCATAGCAGACAGCTCCACATCGGAGTGTGTGTGTGTGTGTTTTAAAGTGACGGCAACCAACAGCCTGAAGTGTAGACACATAGCGTTACCTTAAATAACACTGCCTGCCGCGTGGCAAAGCTGTGCCACACACACACACACACACACACACACACACACACAGTATGTAACTGGGTCAAGGGCAACACCTGCACTTTCATCAAGATCAATCAGGGGAAGCCAGCAGGGCTGAGGCTCCACAGGGTTGCCTGAGCTGGCTGCGCGCGCATAATGTGTGTGTGTGTGTGTGTGTGTGTGTGTCCACAGACCGCTTGTCAAGAGTGCCCTCTATTAGATTATGTAATTATCACAACTAATAAGTCTGTGACACACATTATAAACTGGAAAACAGCTCTAGATGTTTCCATTTCGTAATCTTCCATGATCAATTCTTACAACATTAACATTTGATGCTGTTTGTTTGTTTGTTTTGGGATTTAATCTGTGTAGTCAGTTTCCTCTACTGGGGAGAACTGCAAAATGTATGTCTCACTGTTTAATTAGTCTAAAAAGGTTTATTACCAGGGATATCAATCTCTGACCAAACAATCTCTTAAACGATGACTATGACAACACTGTTGTAGGCAGAGATCAGTACAACCAAAGGGTATACCCTGAACATGCAAAGTAACTCTTAAAAAAAGCCACTGCACTTTCCACCTACGTCTATTTAATCAAAATACACACAGCATGACACCCCTACACTAGAACCTTAACCGGACATTGCAGACATAAGAGTGGACTATCTGGGACACGCTGAGATGCTTATTCTAGATTCAGGAATGTTAATGCAGTGATGGGAGGGAGAGAGAGAGAGAGAGAGGAGGGAGAGAGGAGAGATCTTCCCATTCCATAGGGTTGTCCTCCACACAATCCCTGCACACTCCATGCACTTGCACTGCCACTGGAGTGTATTATAGACTTGTCCTGATATAGAGGGGTGGAGGAGGGAAGATGGAGAGGTGCGTTTACGTAACAGCTAAAGTTCAACTGCTCTCTGTCAGGCCCACAGAGGCATGGAGAGCTTTTACACCGCGCTGCGCTTTTCACAGAGCCATTTATACTTCTTTTGACATTGTCCATGAGCAAGTGAGCACATCAATACAGTTAGCGTTTCTCACTATGGTTTGGACTTGCCACCCGCTTTATCTTCCACACGTTTACCCCTCTCTCACCGCTCTCACAGTTCCCCCCTCATTGCTCTTTTTCTCACGCCCTCACTCGCTCACTCTTCATCTTGTTCTGTTTGCGTAGAGGTCTACAGCAGTGCACCCTTGCTCTCCACCTCTCCATCTCTCTTTCTCTCTCTCCCTCTCTCTCTCTCTATCCCTCCCTCTCTCCTTTAAGACTGTAGGGGGAACACACATGCCCTGTCTGTGAATGTGACGATCAGGCCATATTTCCTTTTAACTGCCACATAAATCCCGCGACCCTCTACACCCCATCTGCGGACCGCTGACAGCCGGCCAGCCAAGCCGGTCATCCAGCCACCATGTTTGATTGGGATGGGGGACAGAGAGAGAGACGGGCGGATTGATCTCGCCGGTGATGCCGCCATGCTGTCCAAGCAATCTACTAAGAGCCTTGGCCCCAGCTGACCTCTTCCCCGGCTCCTGTCAGTCCCTGCGGGGCAGACGCAAGGACGCGCTGCACTGACAGCTCAGTCGGCTCCGCTGCAGCAAGGCTGCAATGCATCAGAGCTGCACTTGACTGCAGAGGCAGGTATGCTTTAGTCCAGGAGAGATTTAATGCTCTTCAAGCTACTGTCACTGTCAAAGCTTTATCAAGTCAAGTCATGCTTTATGGGGCAGAATATGAGTGAGTTCATGATACTGATTATACTACACTGACGGTGTACAGGAATCCTGTGTTCTCTTTAAGAACAGCTTGACTTCTGAGGCCACAAGATAGTTAGTGTCTATCCACATTGTCCACATTAAGTTGAGTAAATATAAATATGCATAATTATTACTCTGTTTACCCCTCTCCATCCACATTAAAACAGCGTTTCCAACACGTTTTGAAAACAATCTCTTTTTGTGGATACGTTTTAGAACTCCGGGTTGTAGGGTGTACAGGGGAAACGGAAAGCTTCAAACACGATGATGTGCAGTTGCTATGATACTGCTCAAATTTGTGTTTCACCAACAACACCACCAACGACATCACCAAAACCAAACACTTCTATGGAGTTTCACTGTTCTTTTGTGGACGCCAAACTTTTGAAAAAATATAATGTGGACAGAGATTATTTTTTACCTCAAATAAGCGTATTTCTATTTGCTTAATGTAGTCATAGCATAGAGTCATACATCAAAATTCCATTATGGTCAAAGATAAATTAATTATAAAGATAATTAATGAGCTCATTTTCAGAGATCACTGTTAAAGGCACCCTTAACAGTTTTTTTCCCCTTATCCTAACATTTCCAAAAACATTTTGAGGGCACATAACCTCATAACATGACAAACGGCACTTCCGTCATTGTCCTAGCAGCCCTCTGTAGGTTATTACCGACCTACCAACTTTCTAGTTTTGGGGAACCCCCGGAAAAGAGCTGCTATGGAACAGGAATTCAGAGATCTTTTTCTACAGACTGCTGTTGGTGCATTACCTCTATATTATATCGGAGTTATGGCCATACATTGTTGCAAAAGACGCATATTTAGTTTGTTTATTATTGCGCTTCTCAACTGTAGGGAAACTCCGAGATCAAATCTTGTTAAGGGTGCCTTTAACCTCATTTCAGGGGAGCGATACACGCTCTCACATTCTCACATGGCTAGCGGTCATGCTGGGCGTGGGTCCTGGGATGCTGCTTTGCCCCTCTGCACCACTTCAGCTATGACTCCACAACCCAAAGCTGTGTAACCAACAACGTACCAAAAACTTGTTCTGTACAACATCCCCTAAGTGACTGTATTTCAGGACCAGGCATACTGCAAATGAGGGGCAGCTGGTCCTCTGAACACAAGACTGTGACAGAAAGTGTCCTGGGCCTAAATTGGGAGATTGCTACACAACACAACCCTTTGGACGAGGCTCAGGTGGTCAGTTAGGCCGCTGGGCCAGGCTCTGTCCCGCTCCGCACCACACCTGACCCACACTCTGACTTGGCTCCCATTTCACAGACTAGCAGCCATTACAACCTGACCTCCATGTGTAAACATCAAACACACTGGCTTTATATGCATTCAAATTACTTCATAGTTTAGCCAAATTGGCATATTAAACGCAAATGATAAAAAAAGCTATAATTGTTAATGGCCACACTTCATATCTCTGCAATGAATGAAATCAATCAGAATGTGAGGAGAAGTATTAGTGGAGCCAGAGCACCAGGCGTGCTGTACGCAGACCAGGAAAGACATCTGCGTTCTGGGCAGGTTTGGAATTTCACCATTTTAGGGGCAAGGCCACTTGGCCTTCAGTTTGGCATATTTGGTGGGGGGCACAAAGGCCACATGTCAGGGCACCAAGGCCAAAGTTACCGTAACTACAGTAATAGGCTATAAAAATGATCAAAGTGTATCTAGGCTATATTTAACATTTATTTTATATTTGGCCTGTTATGAAATAATGTATTGAACAATTTAAGCACAGCTCAACTCAAATAGCCTAGACGCATGCTTAGCATTTTGTGATCATTAAGGCTACTTTTCACAAACACAAACACAAAGTCAGCTGTCCTCTGATTTTAATATTTACCGATATCTAGGCGATATTTGTAACATGTATTTAGTATTTGGCCTGTTATGAAACCATGTAGAACAATTTAAACACATTGTAAAACTTAAAGCCCAAACTTGGAGACATCCATGCATGTCGAAATTTGCTGCAAATTCAAAACTGGATTACTCTGGAACGGCTAACTGTACAGGGGACTGCTTTACACCTTTGTGTTCGGTAAGGTCTGCTGTTTATTCTGATATATGGTTTGTCGTGTGTTGAACGAAGGGTTCGTGAAGTATTCCACTGAGCTGAATGGGTCGGGAGATGGGCGCAGAACCTTAAGTAGAATTTGATTAAATTTAATTATATTATTTACTTTTCTCGCGAACCGTTCACCACAGCAATTAGCGGCTAACATCGTTTAAAAGCTGAGAAAAAGCTCTTTCATGTGATGTGATACTTGTGATGTCTGTGTGATGAGTAGGCTACTTCGCGAGTAGTTCAACTGAGAAGAATGGGTGAATTTGGACGCAGTTTCTTTCTTGCCGTGCGCTGTCACTTTCTAGTATAAGTATAACTATATATACTTTTTTGATCCCGTGAGGGAAATTTGGTCTCTGCATTTAACCCAATCGGTGAATCAGTGAAACACACTCAGCACACAGTGAGGTGAAGCACACACTAATCCCGGCGCAGTGAGCTGCCTGCTACAATGGCGGCGCTCTGGGAGCAGTGAGGGGTTAGGTGCCTTGCTCAAGGGCACTTCAGCCGCGGCCCACTGGTCGGGGAACGAACCGGCAACCCTCTGGTTACAAGGCCAGAGTGCTAACCAGTGGGCCACGGCTGCTACTCCACTGCGTAAAAGACTACATTAATTTGTGATGTGAATGCTAAGATTATTTTGACAGGCCATAAGCTAAATAAAAATCGCTATTAGTCGGAGACAAAGCAGAATATTGAAAGGAGGCACCAAGGCCACCGTGGCCTGTACACCTCTGATTTTCAAAGGAGCATCACGGCCAACGCAAGGGGCCATGGCCGTCGTGGCCGCCGTGAAATTCCTACCCTGGCTCTGGGGCTGTGTGACCTCGCTGGTGAAGCAGGACTCCTGACTACTGCTGCCAGGGGCTCAGCAAGGCTTGGAACAAGGAGAGGATGATGCTGCCAACACAAACTGTGAGGGTGACCAAGGTGTGTGCATAAAGTTTGATCCCTCACATTGCTTTCTGACAGACACCTCAATTAACTCCTAGGTCTTCAGTTACTACAACAATCAGCATGTTGTAACCAAGGCTGAGAGCCTGGGCAGGCATGGAACAGCACATATCTACTGAAGGACAAGGCCTAGTAGAAGCCTCCATGGCTCTGTGAGCTGAGAGCTGCGGGTGCGATGTGAGATGGCGGGTGCCCTGGCTGAGTAATGATTTGCCACTGAGGGCAGGCTGGCCCAAACTTCAAAAGCCCACACTCAGGGCCAGAGAGAACAACATGGGCTGCTGTATTACGCTGCAGAGAGGGAGGGATAGAGACAGCAGAAATGGACCAGGAGATAAAAATAAACGCTCAATATCTGCTTGTTACCTGTGGATGAAGATGGGAATTTCACATCACATCACGTCTCTCTCTCTCTCTCTCTCTCTCTCTCTCTCTCTCTCTCTCTCTCTCTCTCTCTCTCTCTCTCTCTCTCTCTCTCCCTTACTCTCTCTCTCCTTGTTGAAAACCTAATTCTCTATCAGATAAGGTTTCCAATCATGCTGGCAGAGAACAAAGTACCCCATGGGTTGGCACCTGAACTGCACGCTCCACAATGGTATACCAACAGAGCTTTTTCCTGCCACTGCATGGCATGCCCATGACACACAAGAGACAGCTATGCAATAGTCATCTGACACAGGCACATACGCACAGGGCCATGAAACTTTGATGCTATGCTGAGCAGTGTTTTAAATCATGGATGCTGAGTTTTATGAAGTAAGTTGGATGGAAACACACACATACACAAACACACAAATGCCCACAGTGACAGATCTGATGACTGCCCTAAAACCAGCTTCCTTGATTATTTAAGAGGATGAACAAGGTCCAGCTACAGTATACTGCTTTTCAGAACACTCAGTGCATTCAACCATTCAATGAGCACACACACACACACACACACACACACACACACACACACACACACACACACACACACACACACACTAACATATTTTAGCTTTGCCACTCAGCCTGTTTAGTTCACCAAATGTATTCACTGCATGTGAGATGGTTGCTGTGTGTGTGTGTGTGTGTGTGTGTGTGTGTGTGTGTGTGTGTGTGTGTGTGTGTGTGTGTGTGTGGCACACTCTGCTCAGGGATGCTTTCACAGAAGGAGTCACATTGCAGAGCCTTCATTATTTAGGCTGAAGCAGTAGCAGAAAGGGGACAGGGCAGACATTCCCATGCTGTGGTCAGGGAACACTGACCAAGAGGCCGGGTAGCCAGAGGGACAGGGCCAAATGGGGGAAGAGTGAGTGAAACGTCAATAATATGTGGTAGAAGGAGAACAGGCTGAGAAAGAGACAATGATGGAGGGGAGCGAGAGAGAGGGAAGAGGAAGGAGGGATATCCCAGTGGAGAGAGGAAATTCTGTGGCCTCGTATCATTTCTTGCTCCATTTAACTGCAAACTGTGATTCCAGCAGCAGTGTCCTAATGATGGCCATGCTTCTAATCTCCATACACAAAACAGACAGACTTAGTACAGCCATACAGCATCAACACAGCATTGTGTTCCACTGTCTTCACTCCGGCTGGATCAAAACAGTGAGTAAGATGGAAACATAACCAACTCACTATGTCGAGTCAATACTATTACATCATTACACCGATGTATAACACGCTGCGGAGTATAGAACGCCTCAACTCAGAATCCCCTGTACAAATAAGCAGAGTCCTGGAAAGCCCTGCTCTTGGACGAGCATCAAGCAGCCACTGCTCCTCACTAGTGTACAGTGAAGCCCCCCAGACCCTCTGTCTCACTCTGTTAGCTGTGAGAAAGTGCTAAACTCTCCTGTGCGCAGCCTGACAGGCCAACAAAGCACACTCAGTTCTGTTCTGCCACCTTGATTAAAATGATGTGTCTGATCAATGCACTCGCAAAAATGTCAAGCCAATTTTCTGTCTTGAACGAACGCACTGCATATCATTAGCAGCTCAAACAACATCACTGGAAAAAGAGCCAAAAGAAAAGCAGCACTTCTCTTGGAGAGACTGCAACTGTAAAGATGTAAGCCCATGCTTGTCAGGTACCAAAGCGCTTGCATCCGTCGCCCCCTCCCACCCCCTAGGCCCCTCTGGGACACTCTGTCCAGTGGGTTTGAGGAGCGCAGGACGCAGGGCAGCTCTTACCTCGATGAGGAAGTCACCGGTGCGCAGCCCCGCCTGCCATGCCACTCCGCCCTCGTCCACCGACTCCAGGTACTGCAGTGCCGGGAACGCCGGGGTGGGCGTGAACTCCTCAATAGGGGTGTCAGCTGAGGGGCAGCCCAGGATGGCACCACGCCAGGCAGAGGCCGAGGGGAAACAAACAAACACATCAGGAAAAGAATCAGTCAAGCATCTGACATGTTGGCCTTCACAGGAATTACTGTAAGAGAGGGGGAAGTTGCTGAAAGAATCTCTCTCTCTCTCTCTCTCTCTGTGTGTGTGTGTGTGTTTTGTTGTTTCTGATGTCTGAGCAGGCTCTAATGTCTCGTGTACCCTCCCAAGCCTGCTCCTGGCTCTCTGGACACCGAGGCTTAGAGTCTGCCCCTATGGCTCCACAAAACCAGTGCTGACAACTGACACGTCTCATAAATCAAGGTCTTACAGTAAGGGTGCGTGTGTGTGTGTGTGTGTGTGTGTGTGTGTGTGTGTGTGTGTGTCAGAGAGAGAGACAGAGAGAGAGTGAGAGTGAGAGAGAGACAGAGAGAGATAGACAGAGATACAGACAGAGAGCACACAAGAGGGGGTATGGTTATGTATTTGTTCTTGGATGTCTCTCTCTCTTTTTGTGTATGTGTATAATGATGATGTGTGTGTGTGTGTGTGTGTGTGTGTGTGTGTGTGTGTGTGTGTGTGTGCGCGCGTGCGTGTGTGTGTATGTGTGTGTGTGTGCGTGCGTGTGTGTGTGTGTGAGAGAGAGAGATCGCTGGCATATATTTCTCTGTGTGTGTGTTGTCTATGGATCAGCTGGAGTCATCCCTGTGAAGAGGCTCATGGAAATGGGAGCTGTGCTGATGAGAGGCAGAGTGATGTCTCCAGAAAGCTACGCTAATGCTAATGCTAATGCTGCTCACACACTGACTCACGTCCTGGCCCAGTGTGTGCATGTGTGTGTTTGTGTGTGAGTGTGTATGTATGTGCGTGTGTGTGAGAGAGAGAGTGAGAAGAGAACAGGAGAGAGAGACCATGTGTGTGTGTGTGTGTGTGTGTGTGTGTGTAGGGTGTGTGAATACTGGGAGAGAAGACTCAGAAAGGGGGAGGAGTAGGGCAGGTACAGATAACAGCACCCAAGGGAGATGGACGGGTGTCTGTGTGGTATTACTGACATGAATTCGGGAACATTCCACTGTTAATGACAGACTATGAAATACCAATATCTCTCTCTCTCACACACACACACACATATGCACAGAAGACAGAGGCATGCAAGCAAAACATCCAGCTTGTATATTTGGAACATTAACCCAGGGAAAATGAACAAACATTTGCCTGTGTGAATTCAAATGTTCTCTGCCCATATCTGAGAGAAGAGTTGTTTTCCCTTGTCCACCACAGCAAACACTTCTCTATGTTGGAATTGATCTGTAGTCTACAGAGTGGGTGACTGGTCTATGTGTGCGTGTGTGTGCTAAAGAGGATACACACACACGAGTGCATGTCTGACAGATAAAAAAAAAACATGTCAGTGTGCACCACTGGCCAAAGAATGACTGAAGTTGTTTGATTAGGTTGTAACACTTCAAAATAACAAAAACACACTAGTATGGGGCACACATAGGCAATGATATATTTGTAGACAAGATAAGTTGTAGATAAATACGGTTAAAACAAATTAAAGTCACAATAACGGGGAGACTAGTAAACAAGGAATGAAATGCATCCTCTTGGCATACATCTATGTCCACTGCTGTCAGCTGTTTGGGTGGCTCTGATAGCAGCCCATAGGGAAGATGATGAGGGACCGTGGAGGAGAAGAGATGCCATCACTCACTTACCTTTGGCTCCTCGTAACACAAAGCCGAAGCCCTCATTGTCCTTTTTCTGGAGGACCACAGTCTTCTCATCGATCACGCAGTCACTGTGGAGAAAATTACGCGCATAGCGCCCGTTATTGCAGCCCATCATCCGCATCATCGCCACGGTTGCACGGCCCGAGTGCAGGTTCATCTTTGCGAGCACCGGTAGCCCGGGGAAACGATCACTTATTTGAAATTAACAGCGAGACGACGACGCCGCCGCACCGGCGTCCACATCTCCCGAAAAACGCCACCCCTCCTCAGCCGCTGCGAACGGAGCCGTCACCCGGGCGGGAGCGACACGCGGAGGCCCTAGCCAGCAACACAGTGTGACGTCGGTGAGAATCATTACCGATTAAATAAATGATGAAAGCACAAACGAAACGGAACGGAGAGAAAGAGGGCAGCAATAACAGAATCCCGGTTGAAAAGTGCGCGCAGCAGTGAGGGAGGAGGAGAGCGTGATTGTTGCATGAAAGCGCAGGCCCGTGCGTGCTTGTTTGGAAAGCAAAAGAAAGTCCAGTCAGCGGCGGGGTGGCGGAGACAGAGTGAAAGATAGCTTGCACGTGAATGACATGCTCATTAATCCTCAGCACCACAGGACACCCGGAATGAGCGCGCGCGTAATATCAGAGCTGGAGAAAGTATTGTCGGTGCCGGCAAACGCCAATTTTAATAGATAAGCGATTGTCGAAAACAGACAATTTCACGATAACCAACATACCACACAGAAAACGATTTATATTCTCGCTACTCTACCTCCATGACATAATGTAATTGTGCAATTCAGTCAGTGAAGTCGGACAAATCTCTTAATTTACTGACGTGCAGCTAATATGAGGGATGAGCCTCTCCATACAATTATAAACGATTCTCCTTTATGCCCGATTACATAACAAATTACTAAAATGCGCAAATCAGGCAGCCAGGATGAACATCTGTTAGTACACGCAACATCACTCTGGCATGTCATGTCATGTCACAATTTAATAGTGTTGTGAGTTCTGTTTCTGTCTCTCCTATTGTAACATAAAACTACTTTATAGTCTCAATAACGTGCCACCTGTTTTAGCATTTTTGGCGAAATGATGTCCATAATTCAACAAACATTATAATTCTGACAAAAAAAACGCACACACTTCAGAGTTTATATAAAGTTATCCCAGCATGCATAGTTCGGACTGTGGAGACTTCTATTCTGTACAGGCAGTCTGGTGCTGGGTGCTGAGAGAGAGAGAGAGAGAGAGAGAAAGGCAGGCATACTCCTAGCAACTGAACAGATGCCCTGTTGCCCTAGCAACGCAATCAGTTTTAAGGATGCTCAGCACAGCAGATATAGGCAAGGCTACCACACACATTTACCTATGTATTTTCTGCCTGTAATTCCGCTGGGGATGAATAGTTCACAGTAACACTGCCTCACAATGTCTTACCAGTAGGTTAAGGAAATGTGTACAGTACACTTGTTCTCTTCCTACTACAGTTGTAAGCAGCATTGTGACCACCGCTGGTCAGTCAGCACAGCCAAGATGAAAGTATACATTAAGTTTGTAAGATTTGGGAGAAGATTCAGATTCTCAGAGAGCGAACTGAAGAAAACTAGTCCTCTGCGAGATCATCTAAGCCTGTGAAACTGCTCAAGACATTTTGCCTCTCATGCAAAATTAAATGACACCTTCTGTCAGTGAGAAAAAAAATCACAATGAATATTTAATGCCGTAAGGGAGGCCTGGGGGAGTGTAGCCAGTGTTTAAATAAGGCCATGTGCAGAAGAGCTGTCTCCACATACAGTAGCGCTCTGCCACACTCAGAGAATAAACATTTCAGTGAGATTTCATTCACTGTAACAACACAGCTCACTCCATTTTTAATTCAGGCTATGTTCCTCTAATGGTGGGTATTTAGAGAAGACATCGGAAATGCACAGAGGCTCATTTGACCCAAACTAACCTCCTTCTACAAAATCCTGTACACACACGTAGCGGAAATAGAACATACTGGCCAGACAAACTCTGAAGTGAAACTGAGCAAGTTTCTGCACTTTTTTGCACCAGTGCAAACAACACACACATCCCCACTGTGATCTGGTCCTGTTCTAGATCTCCGTGTGTTCTGGAGTGTGTGTGTGCCTTAGGCAGGCTTCTGGGATGCTGCCAGCTCCCCGGCGAGGCACGCTGTGGTGCGCCGCTTGTGATTGGTTTGGCCACCTGCCTAATGAATAATAAAGCCTGCGCTGATGTTGGGCCTGATCAAACACAGCCTAATTGCCAGGCACACATTTATACCCTTGTATGTACAAGGCATTTGGCTGAGCCTCATGGCGTTTTGTTTTGTGACAGGATTTGTATGGAGTAGATAACAGAGTGTGGCACTCGAGAGGTTTGGCTCGGCCCAAGTCCTGCTCGGCAGATTAATGAAACGCTGATTAACTCATCGTCTGCCACTGGCCAGGTCACAGGAATAAGTACCTTCAGACAAGTTCACACAAACGCACAAATCTAATGCTAAACAGTGCTTAGAGGCTTTGAAACCTTTAATGTTCACATTACTTCTTATGTCTCTACAGGGTTACCTTGCCACATTATACAAGGATTCAAAGACATTTCTGACACAGGAAATATAATATCTCTCAGGTCTAAATTCCACCTAAGCAGGTTCAGGGTCATTTACAGTATTGAAAGGATCTACAAGGACATGATCAGTATCCTGAGCTCAGTGCATCAACAAAATCAATGTTTTTCATGTTCCTCAAATTTTCTACAGAAATCTGCTTGTAGTGCTTCCAGACTTTAAAGCAAATCTGACTAAATGGTCTACTGTGCTGTACTGTAGATGCATGTAGAGGTCTATGAGTATGCCTCATGTAGATGCATGTAGAGGTCTATGAGTGTGACTATAATCCCAAACATAATCCCATACCGTAATGTCCTCTTAGACCATTTTATTAATCAACTCAATCTCATTTCTTTGTCAGATTCCGGTATTACAACTTTAAGATACAAACCTCATCACCATAAAGTGTCATCATTATCACATACTCCATGTAAATGACCACAGAGTAGCCTTCATGTCCAAATCAAAGTGAAGAACCTGAGCTTGTTTCTGAGATAAAAATGCAGAATGTGTCTATAATTATACCATTAGACATAAATGCATGTCACTTCTTAGGAGAAACATGATAATACCAAAATAGTTTGGTTTCTGATGACATCATTTCCAAGCTGTTGTCTGTGGATACATGACATTTTTAGATCCCTGCTCGGTGCTCATGTGACTCACCCACTGAAGCCCCTCTCCCTGCCTGCGCCTGGGCCTGTATCTAGCAGACCCCCCTCCTGACACACACCTTTCACTTGGCAGTCAAGTGGCCTTACCTGGAGGCGTCGAAGCTGTCGTAGGAGCCCACTGTGTAGTGTCTGAAGAGCTTCTTCTTGTCGCTACGGTCTGTTCTGCTCACTGGGAAATAAATGAGAAAGGTGGTTTCAGTGAATAGTGAAAAAATACGTTGTTAATCACAAATGACCCTCAGTGACACTGTCAAACCTACGAATTCTGTACACCTAAGTGACAGGTTGCAGTGGTCTGACTAACTTCCTCTGTACATATTCACGCACAGTATATTCAAATGATCAGGAGAAAGAAATCATCATGGATGTTTGTCAAGCATCAGAGATTCCATGTTGAATTGTCATGGATGCAGTGCTGCTGAATACCTCTCTGCTCCACTTATCAATTCACACTTCTTTCAAGCCTACAGACTACCTTTACCAACACAAACACATTAATGATGTGCACATACACCATACTAGACTATAATAAATCAACAGAGAGTAAACTAATCAACATGTAAGCCGCATAAGCAGAACATACCAATTCTATGTTTTGTCTCATTTTCCTCAATTTTGCATGGTGATACTGCACTATAAACAATACATTAATTGATTAACATGTACTAGTTGAAACTTGCAAAACACTCACCACTCCCAAAGTGAACTGTCCTCTTGGACCTAACAATCACTTCCATTGGTTTCGCTGTACCTCACTACATCACCCTATACACAGTCCAGTCAGAGTCAGTCTCTCTCACCCCTCTCATCATCTCACCCAGAGCTGCAGCAGAGAGGCTGTCCTACCATTAGCTCTAGCATCCTAGCTATCACACTCCAGTCCAGAGGAAGAGTAAGACCACATCATTCCATTGTCATACAAGGAAAAGGAAACAAAAAGTGGTTAAAAAAAAACTCGCAACTAGATCCATTCCATAGCAATGTTGTTGTAGGGTCTAGAGGTTGTTTCCATGGAGATCTACAAATCAAAGAGGACCCTATGAAGAGGACTCCCTATAGCTGGTTTGTTTTCCAAGCAGAGACGCTTATGTTTGTTCCTTTCTGTAGAGATTTCTAGAGGTTTCTATCACTCCACCCTGTCAGTGAGGAGCTCCATGTTCTCTGACCGCATGCTACTGAGCTCTGTCCCTTTCATATCATTCACTGCATTTAGTGACAATGAAATGGGCAAGAGAGAGAGATGTGAGTGACACAGAGAGAGAGACAATGAAAGATTATAAATAATGAAGATTTAACAGGGCTTAAAGTATTGACGGATTACTGTGATTTTAATACATGCATGCCAACTATATGATTGGACTTCTGAAACTAGACAAAAGCAAGCAATTTACACTATGGCTGCGTGCAATCCCTTTCAAAAGGAAATGAATGAACAACTTAAACCTTCCAAGAATTGATTTGGCAAGACCAAACATTGTGATTGGCAACCTCAAAAGGCCTTAGTATGACACTGACCACTAATCTTACACTTTAATCTTAATTAAAACCTATTGGCTATGTATTTCTATATGGGTTTTTTTCCAGTTACCTAAAATATTATGAACCATGTTGAGTACTGTAAATACATGGTTGAATGGATACATTGTCCTTAATTTTATTCTAAACTGATAATTTTTCGCTAAACTGACAACATGGATTCTGTGTGAGGGAGTATTCTGAAGTATCTGTATGTCCCGACTAGACTGGCCACTGATGTGTGTGTACATATAGAGTAGAGTACATCCTCTCTGCATCCTCACCCGCTCTAGCTCTGAGCTTTCATCCTATCACAACTTCATCTTCTTCCTCTCTGTCTGCAAAACACACATACACACACACCTCCCACACGGTTTTCTTGTGCCAGTTTCACCCCGACAGATTCCATGGAATCTTCCTCTTTGCAGGAAATATGTGTGTGTGTGTGTATTATGTGTGTGCATGCATGCAAGTGTGTGCATATGTCTGCATGTCAGTTAATATTTTCAACACACCGACGTCTGCTTAAGGCAGTATGACTAAAGTGGATATTGATCTGCACTGCTCTATGGAGTAACCACCCACTACTAGGCTGTGAATTCTTGGTAAAAGAGTGCCTCTATGACAAAAAGGTCAGTCTCTCACAGGGTGGTCTCAACCGTCAGGGTGACCACAGCGAATGAAAATGGATCCTGGGCTGGATAAGGGTCTCATCACAGCATCTTTGTTCCACTGGCTGCATCCTCCTCAGTAAATGAGATGAGAGTACTGTACTAATGTGGCTCTCAGACAACACAGGCAGTCTCAGCACAAACACATACAAATCATTCAGTTCACTGTACTGACATGAAAGGGGTCTCACAGGTGAATTGATTGTGAATGCTTGAAAATAATAAAAACTGCTGGCTGTAGAAGAAGCTTTCACTGAAGAAACAATATGTGTAAATCTACTAAATTAATCGGTCAGCAGAGTTTGTTTCCTACTGTGCATGGCAAGAAACCTATGGCAGCACATTCAAATGATAATGCTGCTTGTCTCCAGGCACAGTCATGCTCATATATACTATACAATAATGTGTAATATAGGGCTGGGCGATATGGACCAAAAGTCATATCCCAATATATTTAGGCTGAATATCGATATACGATATATATCCCGATATTTTTTCCGCAAAGTTAGAGCTGTAAAATGAAATGTTCAGTCAAATATGAGTAGTTTTATTGAAAACTCACTACTCAAATAACAGTAAAATGTAAACATAAAACTGGAGTGCCTTTTTTGAAATCAAAGTAAGGTGCAAGGTAAGTAAGCAAAGTAAGGTGCACATTTAAATAAAAAAAAATATCTTAAATAAAAAAAGCCTATAAAATTAAATAGGCCCATCTTTTTCTGAAATAAATATACATGAGAAAAGTAGCGTGCAGTTTCACAGCAGTGCAGAGAGGGGAGCAGTGCAGAGAGCTCCGGTCAGCGGCTTGCGTGGAGCAAGGATCACGGCGCAAATTTGAACTATATCGATATATGCGATATGGTCTAATTCCATATCGCATTTTAAAATATATCGATATATCTTTTATATCGATATATCGCCCAGCCCTAGTGTAATATAAATATACCCATTTCCCAGTAGCATACTTTGACTTCCATCTCACTGAGCCATGTATGATGGTCTCTACCCTTCAATGTGCTTTATCTGGTCAGTATCCCATCTGCTGCCTACTGCCATCACTATCTATTGTCTCACTGTTGCATCTATTGTCTCACTGTTACATCTACTGTCTCACTGTTGCATAATGCTGTCTCACTGTTACATCTACTGTCTTACTGTTGCATAATACTGTCTCACTGTTGCATAATACTGTCTCACTGTTACATCTACTGTCTCACTGTCAGGTAGGACTGTTGGACACTCTATGTGACATTGACATGCTTTATGGTGGTTAGAGGAATATATGCCTTACTGTCAGGTAAGACAGTGGCTATTTACAAACCACAGTGTGAAAAATCCTTTGTGGTTAATATTTTAGGGCCTTTAAATAAATGAGGCCATCTCACCTGGCCTAGATTTCAGTAGCAAGTTCAGCAGTTTATGAATTCATGCAACGTAGTAGTATACAGGTGGGTGATCTTGACAACGTTCACTTTACGTACATTTTAAAAGCCTCTTCAATTGTCTTGAATGGCTGTGTGGGCAAATGTGAGATTGAACAGAATGTCATCGCCACCACTGTAATCACAGCTCTGTCCTCTGTTGTCCTGTAGCTCCTGATTGAAATCTGGCTATATGCCAGCACATCTGGGCGTGTGCAGTAGGTATCCAATGCAATGTTTTGGGCTTTTTTTGCTGCTGGGCCCCCCGTTGCATTTGCATTTACATTTGTATTTTACAAAACTGTTGTAAACACACTCATGGCTTGCACCCTTCTCCCTGAACACAGGTGGGTTTGTTTACAAATACAGTTTTTCTCAGTCGCTTTGGTGCTATTCTCACATCACTATTAACATTTGCACAACAGTTAGTGCATTTCTCAAAACAATTAGTGCAAACTGCAAAACCTAGTGGATGACCTGCAAAAGCACGTCACTTGCTCAAAATGGATAGTCCATTCCTCAAAAGCAGGTATTACAGTTTTTCTCGATTGCTTTTACCTGCTTAAGTAAACTAGAACCCACTTGGTCTTCATGACTACTTTCTTTGCACAGCAGAAGTCATCTCTTGCGAATGTGTTCACACATTTTCATTGGATTCACACATTTCTCACACCCTTTTGCAAAACAGTTAACACAGGTGTCATTCAAAAGCCCCAAACTCTATTGGTTTTCCCATGCTAAACAGAAGGAAAACATCTTTTCACAGTCTGAATTTCTGATACACCTGTGTGAAACTCCTTTGCACAATTCTTCAATCAACAATCATTCATTCTACATAAGAGATGTCTGTTCTGTGTTGCTATTTGCAAGTATGGATCTAATGCACATTTAGACAAAGTACTGTATTGCCTATTTGGTGGAGAAAACAGTACAAAAGGTCTTTACTGTATGTCTATTTCGATGAAAGTTGTAGTTCAATGAAATTTACAGTATCTTGCTAGGTGTTTGCTGTATGTCTTACATGTCAATGACAGTTACATCTTGGGAGGAATTAATAATTTGTTTTTTTATTCAGTACATTTTGTCTTTTCAGATTTTTTTTTCTGATACCAGAAAAATGAGAAAGTAATGAAACAGACATAGCAAGAAAGCTCATTTTGAGAACTAGATTTTGCATTTTGTTGCCCAGTGTGTAATGATTGATTAAAGAGTGTTTTTGAATTGGCAACAAGTTGTAGTGTTTGAAGGCAAGATTTGCTTTTGCTGCATGTTTTAAGTGTTTTGAGAGAGTAACAGCCTTTTACAAGCAAAATGTGTCATTTTCTCCAGAGTGCTTTTGTTCAGACACAGGTGTTAACTGTTTTGAGAATGTGATGTCAGAGTTGACACAGGTATCAAAACGATCGAGAAAAACTGTAATGTCAATGAAACTGTCAGTGTCATCAAAATGAGAAGTCTTGACACCATCGTTTATGAACAAGATAGTCAAATGGCTTTGTCATGTTTTCATTATGACAGTTCTCTCAGTGTTTTCCAATGCAAAAAAAAGGTCAGAACTCGGTGACACTACCTGGACATGCTCAAGACAGCACTATACAGTACTTGTACAGCCATTTGAAAACTACAGTATGGTTACACATTGCTGTAGTTAGGGGAGTAAGTGAGTACAAGACACTGAATACGTACATTTTTACTGTATGCTCTTTGCAATTCCACAGCATTGTGACAGAATTTGATAACTAGTTCAACAATTTTGTATGTAATGACTCAAGCAATGAAATGAAGACTATTATTTTTTTTGGGAAGGGAATGACTATTCAGCATCCATAAGTATAGTTCATTTTGACTGACATGACATAAGCAAATGATAATGTTAAAAAACAGCAGAGAATTGTATGAAAGCAACTGATACATGTCCAAAAGCATTTGCAATTTGTTCAGAGAAAGGAGAAATTGCTACTATGATGTGCACAAATGACTAAATGTTGTGGAGGTTGAACTAATAGTTATGAGAATTTTCATTCTGATCTGAAAAAAGCACCAAAGCGACTGAGAAAAACTGTAATCTCTGAAGGGTCATGTGGACTGATGTGGTAATATTACACCATTTCATACAAATAGTAGGTTACTGCACATTTGCTGTAAAGCAATTTGTGATTCATGGGGCCAGGGGAGAGTGAAGTTGCAAGGCTGGCTCTCTATAGACGGGTAGGGTATGGTTGGGAAGGCATACCATTCTCCCTATTACAAGTTAGTTTACCATCAACATGACTTGAAGCTGTTTTATTAAGGCAACAAAAATGCATAAGATAACTTTATAATTGTATGGGGACATGCCTATTCAGACAGAGTCAGAGAGGGGTTGCATTGTGGAATCTATGCAGTGTAAACTGTTTACTTGGGGTAAACTGCTTGAGCTATTGATTTGATGTGCTTTGTGGATGTGTAGATGTCAAAGGCTATCCTCTTGAGGCCCAATAAGTGGCACACAATGCGCTCTCAAGCCTCTGGAAGATATGCACAAACCAACACTTCATCTACAATGACGGTCATACACATTATTCACCCTGTTGCTGAACTTCAAGCCTTGACCATACAGTAAATCTGAACATGGCCTAATCTCACTTAAGGGTAAGCCATGCAAATGACCTGATATTCCAGGTGCAAACAATTCCAGAAGTAAAACATGTGATCTGAGGATGTTTTCCTTTTGCACTATTCCTTTTTTTCATTCACTCCTATTTCCACTTTTCCATCAAACATAATTAGTCAGCTAATGGTTTTATTTGCATAATGCTTGGGTGTGTGTGTGTCTGTGTCTGTGTGTGTGTGTGTGGGAGTGAGTGAGTGTGTGAGTGTGTGTGTGTGTGTGTGTGGGAGTGAGTGAGTGAGTGAGTGTGTGTGTGAGTGTGTGTGTGTTTTTGTCTGCTTAGATGAAGGTGCCATGTGTTGAGAACTCAATCTCGGGCAGGGTTTCAATTAAAGATGTGTTGCAGCATATGTGCCTAGGCATGTTAAGCCTGTGTTGGTCTCATTCAATTATGGCAGCTTATTCAGCTATTAGAGATATACGCTATTTTTCACGGTCCGATAGCCAGTTGTGGAAATAGCAGACTAATTGATTAACCTCTAACCACCATAAAGCATAATGCTGTCATGTATAATAATGTAGGCTAGCCAACAAAGAGGAGATTAACAATTGCTCTGAACTTTGTTCTGTGAGCTTAAAAGCACAGTTCCCTTTAGACAACAAAAAGGAAATAGCAGATGTGGAAAATAACTGAACTGCCCAACTGACAATGTTAGACAGAGTCATTCTCCCAATGAGACATTTCAAAAGGGAAGGTGGACCTAGGTAAATGCATAGCTAGTAGAGATGCACCGATATGGAATTTTAGTGCCGATAACGATAACCGATATTTATTGGTTTGATGTGGCCGATACCGATACGATAACCGATAATATTACTCTTGAAAAAAAATTGTGAAAAGTGATTTGGGGAAAGCATTTAATAAGCATAATTTTATTGCAGTAATTTTACCTACCACCAAATGATGGACAGAACTCATAATAGTCCTCAATAGTACGGCAGTCAACAACATAACAGTAGCCTAGCCCTACAGTATGTGTGGCTCCTTTAAGTGAACCTGACGTCAGTGAATTGCGAGTGAGTGGCTAGAGAGTTTGAATAGTTTTCATTTAGGTCTAAACGCTCATAAACGGCTCAGCTTGGAATAAGCTACAGTATAGCGACCAAATCAGAGTTTGTGAGGGAAACTTAGGTTTAGTTTCAACTGCGGGTAACTGAATAAAGATGCAACTCCTCAGACTGTATCTTATGTCCGTCTACTCTGTTGCGCACAACCTGCTGCAGCAGTTCTGAAAGGCGTTAGCCCCGAAGGTTTTAATAACTTATTAGAGTGCATGAAAATGCACTCTAATGTTATCCGATTTATTCTTATACTATTTTATTATTCCGCTGACGCTGTGCGTTTAATGCAGCTTCAACCGTTTAACTTCATTCAAACTGTGTTGCGTAGGTCTTACTTATGTGACTTCAGCTATGTATTTTTCAACTTTGTAACTTTTTTTAAACTATTAATTAAAAACTACTAAAATGTCCCCATAGACTTAACATTGAATTATGACATCACAATAGAGCAATTAGAATCCTATGCCAGGTGTTCAGGCCACCTGGAGCAACTTTCTCAGGCTTTAAGCATACAATATGGCTGTATAAAGACTACAGATCCTGTTCAACTGCTTCCTGTGCCCACTGCAGATCCTGTTCAACTGCTTCCTGTGCCCACTGCTGTTTTAAAATAAAAGTCCCTTTAAACTATCCAACTTTTTGGGTTAAATGCAGAGACCAAATTTCCCTCACGGGATCAAAAAAGTATATATACTTATACTTATATATAGAGCCTTTAAACTATTTGTCTATCAACACGCATTAAACTATCAGTCTATCAACAACTTTTAAACTATCTACATTTAACTTTTAAACTTTCAACATTTATTAAACTGTTTATTAACAACTGTTAAACTATCTACATTCAACTTTTAAACTGTCTACTTCTAAACTATCAACTGTCCTAGCTTCATTTTCATGCACTCGTAATTCCCTGGAATTACATTCTCTAGTTACTGTATGATGACCTGTCTGGAACTGAAGCACGAATGGTTAGCATATTTCTAGGTAATAATACAAAACCCAAGCTAAAGTAATGCAAATATAATACTAAAACACAACTTAGAACTAGGCCTACTTATGTACTCCCCACTAACGAGTTTGTTTATTTCTTGTGCAAACACACCAGCACAAGACGGCTCTAGATAGGGCTGAGCTCCGCTCTGTTAAGGTTAAATGGCAGATCATTCACGAGAGAATTTTGAGAAGCACAGATTCCCAAATGAACGCATATCCACAGATTTTGTTAGAGTGGTGAAATACATTCACACCACTGACATTATATTGAGGAAAAAGTATAGCCAACCAAGCTCAAGTAGGCTAGCTCAGTGTAGCCAGACGGACCTTACGTAGGCCTATATTAGGACTTTAAAAAATTTCGGCGCAAATTATCGGCCAGAATTCTGTTATCGGACTGATAATAATATTTTCATTTTTCACTTACCGGCTAATATATCGGCCGCCGATATATCGTGCATCCCTAATAGCTAGGTAAAACAAGCCCATTATTAGTTAACAGTTCACAATTTGTCACAGAACCAATACGTGATAAGAAGCACAACACCTTGTGAAGAGTCATAAGAATCACAAATATCTCAGGAATAGAC
>NC_055970.1:33912124-33924624 GCF_018492685.1 Alosa sapidissima
CTGTGTCCCTGTGGCGTTGTGAGGGGGGGACTCACTGAGGCTGGGCTGTGCTCCTCCCTCTCCAAGCTGCTCTGATTTATGAGATGTGTAAGTAGGCCGACGCGGTGGGTGGGAACACCGGCCTACATGCTGAGGCTCAGGAGTCTACTGGGTCCCCCCTCACCATAGGACAGGCCAGGGATGGACCGGCGTACAGTTAAACCTGATACATATGCCACGAGTGCTCCTTCACTACTGTTTCTTGAAGAGCAAGGAAAGCTAGATTTACATGCTAGAGCATTGGAGGGTAGGGCTGGGGCATTCCAGAGAATCCATTCATTAATCAGACAAGCCAGTACTGAGTGCATAAATCAGAAATAATAGATTCCTGTAAAGACTTTAGGCTTGTTTGAAGTAGCACTTGAGGGGAAATAACACTATGGGTCACAGACAGAACAACCTGCCCTGAAATCCACTGTTAGGAAGCTTTGATCAGTGCATTTGTGGCTGTAATCTGAAACAGGGATGATCTCTGACACATGCGCTTGTGTGGGAGAGACTGTAAGGAGCTTTGCCACACTAATCATTGTCTGAGAGCACCACCTGCTGGAGAAACAGGGGCCACAATCCAGCACAGCGGCACATCATTCCACCTCACAATGTGGCAAAGGTCTCTCAAATGTGGCCGACCCCCTAAGCGCGCTCACCAGCAAGGCCAGGGAGGCACGACAACCACTGGGACTGAACAGCGGACAATTAGCATCTCAAAAAACTCACGTTACATAAGCGGCACTAAATGATTTCTACGGAGAAAATCCCACTGCAAACAGACAGGCGCCCAATTACCACAGCCAGACTAGAATGGCTGGCATGACTGAGAAACTCTACAAGGAAACGAGTGTAAAAGGAAAGCTGTGAAGTTCCTCTCTCGTCTCTCTACAGGGCTGTGGTGGGATGGGAGTCCTCCCCATATTACACACTCATTATTATCAACTGCAGGCAGCGTCCAGTCTCTAGACAGGGCAGGCGCTCTGCTTGATGTTTCAAATGAATGCACACTGGCTTGTAATATTAATAGTGTGTAATATTTATGAGTGATTTGTGTGGGGTGACTATTAAAATATTTAGTACGCAAATAAACTTTAAGCATTTCTAAACAAGCTAACCTGATCTCCATAACCTTCAAATTTAGAGATGAGATTTCAGCAACAGTGGATTTCATAGCAATAAGCCCATAAAGAAGAATTGGGATGCGTCTTGTTGTGGATGTTTACATGTGCATGTGCATGTGCATGTATAACAGTTGGCCTGTGTGAGGAAAACATCACATCATGACTCAGAATCATTGGGCAAATCATCCGCTGCCCTACTTGCATTACAACACTATCATTTCCCCATGCAACATCGCATGAAGGTACACTCCACACACAGCAAATGAAGTCTGATCACAGCCTTGATCTGGGGCAAAATATTTTTATAGCAAGTCTTTTTATAGTACACTTGCATCCAGTTAATCAGTGCAAGGTATTCATTGCAGAGTGTAAGAACCTTGCTACTACTACTGTGAACCTATTTCATCTTTCTGAACGTCATGCACAGTGCCGTTAGTGAACACCTAAAACAGACAGAGCTTTGCTACAGCATACATGAGGCAGCGAGGGGAAAGGGCTTTTCATAAACGCCAGACATAATGCCAAGGAATGATGATGTCACAGATTCTGGTGATAAGTGAGTCATCCTCCAGATCACTGCCTTTGACATTTGGAGACGATGGGCAGCTGTCCATAGCCCTCGGCCTTTGCCTTTGATGTTAGACACACACACACACACACACACACACACACACACACACACACACACACACACACACACACACACACAGACTTACACTCACAGACTCACACTCTCTCACACACACACACACACACACACACACACACACACACACACACACAGACTCACACTAACTCTCTCTTTCTCTCTCTCTCTCTCTTTCTGTCTCTCTCTCTCTCACACACACACACACACACACACGCGCGCACGCACGCACGCACGCACGCACACACACACAGAGTCACTCAGCAGCCAGCCGAATGGCAAAGCTCCAAGCATCGCAGCAGGGTGTGAGGGGACCTCGGGAAGGAGAACTGGAGGTGAGGAGCGGGGTTAGCCCAGGAGCGATAAACAGCCTGAGAGGAAGAGGTGAAGGGTTATCTGAGGAGCAGTAACCAGCCAGGGGAGGAGCGATAAACAGAGAGAGAGAGAGAGAGAGAGAGAGAGAGAGAGATACAGAGCTCAGAGGGTAACAAGATGGACCTCTCTTCATCAAAAGTGTAATGAGAGTGTGTGCAGACTTGTGGCCCAACACCTGAGCACACCTGCACTCAGACCTGCACACACACAGACACACACACACAGAGACACACACACATAGACACACACACGCGCGCACACACACACACACACACACACACACACACACACACACACACATAGACACACACATGCACACACCCACACCCACACACACACACACACACATACACACACACACACACACATGCCCACACCCACACACACACACACACACACACACACAGACACACACACACACACACACACTCACACACACACACACACACACACTCACACACACACACACACACACACACTGTACACACATTGCTAATGGGACGACACCATGAGAGGACTCAGCTCCAACCACATCTAACAACAAGTGACAAGTTCCACTGCGAGAGGCAAAGGCTGGCAGAAGACGGCACAGCCCACGCATCCTTTCTCAGCCCCTGGGATTCAAAATGGGAGACCTCTCACATGTGCTTGACTAAAATGAACCGGCGTATTGTAGCTTGGTTTATTTGTATTTGGACAGCTCTCTGAATGTGTGAATCATCTTTATCTCTCTGGCACAACTACCATACGTTGCCGGATGGACATACGCGATGGTCTGGTCAACGTAAATAATGTAACCATATGTGTTATTTGAATCTGTATAGAGGGCGAAAGAGCATGTGTCTTAATCACCTTAGAGTCTGCATTACATCACCAGTAAGTAAAGCCTCAGTATCGCTGGCTCAATCCACACACACACACACACACACACACACACACACACACACACACACACACACTAATCCTTAAGAATGAGAAATACACAGGAACACCACAGCAAAAAAAAACTCAAACAGCTGTGTGGTCCTAGAGTACTGTGCACAGTGCCATAGCAGATGAGCCTTGGAGGGTAAGCACTGGATGACAAAAGAAACAGTTGTCTCTGCCTGGACACAAAACATGCACACAAAACAGGACCTACAGTATGCAAGTAACGCATGGGATATTACATGTACAGTATAGCATTTATGATACATGCACTGACTGGTAAACAAAAGGCTACATGCACGAAAGGCTCTCTGTGCGCTCGTTTGTTTCCGGTGGAGCCAGGTGTGTCTGAACCTGCCGCTATTGTTAATGTAATTAGTGTCTACACGAACCCAGTTAGGTGTACACTAGGGAATCAGCACTTTACGAAAAAGAAGGATTTATGTGTGTTAAAATTGTTATTACTGTATTGGGCAAACAAGATACTCAGTGTCGGAGTGAAGATGTAAGGAGTAGAATATAATGCACAGGAAGAGCTTTTTGTGTACGTAGTCTATTACAAATGGCAACGCTACATGGTAAATGGCTGTGTCTTTGTCGAGCAAGGAAGGATACAGTTAATTTAGAGTGAGCTGTAGGACGTGGATAAATTCAAATTGATAGATCTGTTCATGTGGGTTCCATTTTTTATGACAAGCGCACGCACGCACGCATGCACGCACGCACGCACACACACACACACACACACACACACACACATACACACACACACACACACACACACACACAAACTCTCTCTCTAGTACTTTAGCCATAATACTGATATAACCAGTCAATCATTAAAATTGTCAGTGTACATGTATGCATACACAAATACAATAGCAACCATAGCAACTGTTCTGGTAACTAGGGCGATAATCCCATATTCGACCCTTGCTACCCATGGCAGAGACATTAATATATTCCAACTCCACACGGGGAGTGATGCTGGCTTGGTTCGGGGCAGCTGAGGCTCTCAGCTCTCTCAACGGTGTGTGTGTGTGTGTGTGTGTGTGTGTAGCTGGGGTGAAGCGAGAATCTGACAGGTTTTCTGGTGGTGAGGAGGGGAGTGAGGTGCGGTTTTCCTTGCTGGCGTGTGGCGTGTTGTTGGCTAGGGGGGTAAGGGCCAGAGGGTAGGGGGTGGGGGAGGGTCGGCTTGGCTTGTGGAGATCTGTGATGCAGCTCAAAACCGCTCGCTTGCTTCCCAATTCATTCATTTTTCCCTGTTCGTCATGGCCCAGTTACTGAATCTATTCTCCTTGCACCCCCCCCAACACCCCAAGGGAGCTGACGAGATTCTCCAGTGCGCAAGCACAACACACATGCATACATAAACACACACACACACACACACACACACACACACACACACACACACACACACACACACACACAGTATGAGTCACACACAGATGCGCTTCACAGTCACAGCCATAGCAATGTGTGGACGGTTAGCGACATCTTCATTTTTCTCTGATGAATGCCATCCGGATTACAGTCGCTATATTTCTGGGCCTGCACTTGTGTTCTGGTACACACACACACACACACACACACACACACACACACAGCTTCAGGGCTTTGTTATAAAAACCTGTGTTTAGGTGGGAAGGCACATCCTTCTTTTTTGTTAACAATCTTTTTTTACACAATATCTTCACAGTCCTAAAACAGCCTGCTCGTTACAGTAGAGGTTCCTAAACACAACTACAAGCCAAGCTCAAGATACCATCCTGCTTTCTAGGGAATGGGAGGCTGTCATTGGTCATCCCCAGGTGGAGAAGTGCATTGTGTCTGTGTGTGTGTGTGTGTGTGTGGGTGGGTGTGTGTGTCAGTGTATGTGAGTCTGTGAGAGACAATGTGATTCCCGCATTATGTAATGCATCTGCTAATCTCTGACTGAGGCTCAGAAAGTTTAAGTCTGCTAGTTGGTGAACTTGGTCTTAAGTGATCACTAGGCATGACAGAGACACTGTGACACTACCACATCCAGGTGTTGGTGTTGGTGCTTGTGTTTCGGTGTTGCTGGTGTTCTGTTTTGGTGCTGGTGTTCTGTTTTGGTGCTGGTGTTCTGTTTTGGGGCTGGTGTTCTGTTTTGGTGCTGGTGTTTTGTTTTGGTGCTGGTGTTCTGTTTTGGTGCTGGTGTTTTGTTTTGGTGTTGGTGTTTGGTTTTGGTTTTGGTTTTGGTTTTGGTGTTGGTGTTGGTGTTGGTGTTTTGGTGTTGGTGTTTTGTTTTGGTGTTCTGTTTTGGTCTTGGTGTTTTGTGTTGGTGTTGGTGTTTTGTTTTGGTGCGTGTGCGCGGCGCTGAACGTCTCACCGCTGCTGCTGCCGGCGCTGCTCCTCTCCCAGCCGGCTGAGCGAGGGGGATCGGCTGCGGGGAGCGGCGCGGCTGCCGCGGCCCATGGTCCTCACCGTGCCATTGGGGTTCCTCTGCATCTGCTGGAGCAGCTGTGGCGAGAGGCTGCGCTGCGGATGGGCGTCCGGGCCCGCGGCCACGCCACTGCTGTTCAGGTTGTTGTCACTGTTGGAGCGCAGCAGCACCCGCGGGGCCGACAACGAGCTCTGGGGAGCCCGCCGCCGCTTGGAGTACGCAGGCGCCTCGCGAAAAGGCACTGGGGAAACATGACAGAGAGGGAGAGAAGGACAGAGGGGGGGGGGGGGGGGGGGGGGGTCAGAGAGATCAGAGAGGTCAGAGCAAAAAAGCGATAGAGATGAGTTTGACCATATCTCATTCTAATTAACACAACTCTTCAGCCAGGTAGATCAGCTAATTAGTGAAATCACCTATATTAAATGCTCTGGTAGGACCAATACATGGTAGGACTTTGACTTTCTGAAGCCAGAGTTTTTCCACCTCTGATGATTTGGCAGGCAGTGATGGAAAAGATATGACAATAATCACGAGGCTGCAAATGGCAGATCGGATGACCTTTGCCCTTACGCTTTCCACTGTGGCATTCACACACAATAACGGCGGCATAAGAGGGATTGATTCAGTCTGCGAATTCTCTCCGTCTCATCACCGGTGTCCTGCACAGCAGGTGGCTGCTATAAATAGCTCATGCCATTGTGCTTCTGTCTGTTCAGGAATGAGGCATTTTACTTCTTGGTAAGTCAAAGAAAGGACATGCTACTATGAGACATGGATGGAAGGCTGAGAGGAGCTGTCCTTGGCAGGACAGTTCTTCTGCAGTAGAATAGCTTCACATACAGTCGAATGCTCCACATAAAAGACGGCTGCCCGTCCGTCAGATGAGGTGAGCTTGACAGAGTGAATGAAAAGATTTGGTTCCAGTGAGGAAGTGCTACTGAATGGCAAGATAATGATGGAGCTCTGTGAATGGCTTTAACAATGCTTTTGTCAATGTATGAAAAAAGAGATAAGTGTTGGCCGTCAAGACAAAACAGTGGGTGAAGTACAACAAGTTGATAAGTTGAGAGTGACTCTCAGGCCAAAGAGTGCCCAACCTCATGTGAGACAAACTATGAATGAAAAGAGCCTGGATTCTCTGTTGTTTAGACATAACACAGGATGACTAATCAAGCTGACCAACTCTAACTGAGAGTTGTAATTTGGGCTCTGACACCAGTACACAGTCATTTAGAAAGACCAGTCATCAAAAAGAAAAAAAGTCAGTCTATCATTGTCCTTCTGACAAGCAAGAACACACACAGAGACAGACGCACATAAAAAACAAGATGTGTTTAACACCACGGGGAGTTCCTGTCTCATTATAAGTGATTGGACATTCCTGTAAGACCCTCTAAGGCTCAAGACATTACCGTTATTATCACTATTATGATTGCAATCATTATTACACCCAGGCATGTGGAGTTCGCAGCCTCAGTGTGATTGAGCCTTATTGGACACCACTGGAGCTCGCCAAACCCCCGGGTTCATTATGCACTGGAGCAGGAAATCATGCCCTCCACACTTATTTCCCTGCGGAGCGCCTGTGAATGAAGTTTGGATATGAGAGCATTTTGTCTGAGTTGCTTGGGCAGCATGGGACTGTGACACAGCACTTTAGGAAACATGTTAGAGGCGATCGCACAGAGGGCAGGGCTGATACAGGGATTTGCTGTGAAGGAATAACCTTTACCACCAAACACTGAGTCCAAACTCCAAGAGCCTGTTACAAATGTCTTGATATTGGGTAAAGATGGGCAAAGATGCGCAAAGATTATGTGATGAGTCAGGATCCCAGCTGGCTGCATCATTCCCTGCATCATTACTCTGAAACAATGGGTAGGCTATTAGGTGCTTAATGTAGGCTGGAGCAGGGTACAGCTGACTGTGTCAGCAGCGTCATGTCATTCTCACCCCTCCCGTCATATCAGAGTAAATCCTCACCTCTTCTTTAATCTCTCAACTCTTACAAGGACAGATATGAGAAGAGGCGCTAATAGCTAATGAGGAGACAGGGAAAGGCGCTGCCAGCAGTCTTGGCCAGGCTGCTGTGTGTGTGTGTGTGTGTGTGTGTGTGTGTGTGTGTGTGCGTGCATGGAGAGAGAGAGAGAGAGAGATGATACTGTTGTTGCTGCTTGACTCCATCCCTAGAGGAGACGCTTGTCCTACAGGTATTTCTGCCAACCATAAAGGACACCTGATTTCATTCACATACTGGGCTGAGAGGGAAGACTATATATGAAGCCACACCATGTGGTGGTCTGCTTGGTTTGAACAATGCACAAAAGGACTGTGGCCTTCAGGGATCAACCTCCTTCCTCCTGCTCTCTACACAACACTGGTAATGGGAAATTATTAAGGTGTCAACATCAAAGAATAACTAATAGAATATCAAAGACATCCATTGTTGGTGGTGATCCTCTTATCATTAGACACGGTGAAATTGGTAAAATCTCTCTGTTGTTCGGGAAAACAGACAGACTTATTGTCTTCAATACAACATGCATTTTAAATGAACCCACATTGCCCCCTGATAATAACAAAGTGATGGCAATATCTATGTAACTATCATAATGAGGATTGGAATGAAGAATGAATGAATAAAGAAAGAAGAATGAACCCATTGTGTGTGCTGCAAGACTGATGCACTGACTTGGTACACAAAAAAGTCGTATTTTTTTCTTTCTGATGGGCTATGATCCTTAATGCAGATGTATTCTTAACATAAATTCTCAGAGAGCTTAGAAGAGATTATTACTCAACTGCTAACTAAATACCACTGCAGAAGGCATCTTAGCTCAACAAATCTCCCCTTGAGACAGTAGTTAGAATATCGCCTTCTCCTGTTTATACGTTTTTTACCTTACTTTTATTTCGTATTCATGACGTCTCCATCACCTCTTCACAATCAGTGGGGATGTGGACATGGGTGAAAGTGCAGCACTTATAACTGCAAATAACTTTAAGAAAAAATAAGAGAGTAAATTTAACCAAACTGTTCAGAAATTATAACACAATTGACGGAGTTCGTCTTGTCTTACCTTCCTTTTTTAAGGCGTTAAGAAACGACTTCATTGTTATCAAATTCCTTTTTACCGAATCTTAAGAAATTCCATGATTCCTGGGTCGTTTCGGAAAAAATACACAAACGGTGCATAAAAGACTAGTGTGCAGTGCTACCAAAGTTTCAGTTCCATGCATCGGGTAACGAAAGAGATGCCCAGTCCAGGACGGCGAAGTGGAGCGAACGCTTGACAGGCTGTATGAAAGAGCGGTGACCGACGCCGTGGGGACAGATAGCGCAAGCATGATTCCGTCTTCAGCACTGAAGTCATGCACGGGATTTTCGCCTCCTCTCTCTCTTTCGCCCTCCCTCCCTTTCTCACTCTATCTCTCTCACACACACTGTATACATGAACACACTCAGAAGCCTATGGAAGGTCTTTCTGAGCACATTTTTCAACTCATTATTTCCTTCACGCCTGTAACACGCATATCCTCATCATCTTCATTCGTAGATGAAATGCATATTCAATTAAACTATATGTAAAAAACACGTGACAATCTCCCATTTTGATCAATACAAAAAGGTAAACAGCTGTATGGAAACAAATCCTTAGTGTTGCTAAGCAACTCTGGAGAGGCTGTATTTCCCAGCAGGACAATCTCCTGTGTGACATTAATGAAATTCCTAATTGGGTAGCCTATTGCAATTGTATTAAAGCAAAAGGAGACCTTCACAAAACCTATAAGCAATTGGGCCGCTCAATGATTTCTCTAAGACATTCCAGGACTCAAACAATAGTTTTAAACTTTCACAACTGATTAAATATTTTTTAAGTAGTGTGGTACACACTGTCTTAATCTCAGGCACTTTATGACCATACAGCACACATAAAATATGCAAACTGTCAGTATACCTAAAGTACTGCATGTTTACATAAACTGTGCCAATGTGTGTATTGTTCATGCATTCATTCACACGGTGACCATAAAGGTTACATAGATAGATAGATAGATAGATAGATAGATACTTTATTGATCCCCAGGGGAAATTCAAGAACATGACACATGTTCCTAAAAAAAAATAAAAAAAACATGGCATATGGTAGGCCTATAGTTACAAACACCAAACATGAACAGACACTCTGTATGGTAATGGTCATTGGTAGCATGACAGCTGTGCATCAGCACACAGTCTAGTGCAAGCCCAGCTGATCCTGCCCTAACTCACTGCACTGTGCTGGCTGTGAATGAATCTGCATCTCTGCCTCATTCAGGACCTGCCTCTGTTGATCCTCCCCACAGGCTCCACAATCAGCCGCACTCAGAGGACACTGACATGTGGATGCCGTCTGTCTGATACGTGAACACATTTCTCTGCTGGATACTTTGGAGGTAAATCTATTGACTTTTTTGTGGCTTTGTGTATGTACTGTATAGCAGATATAGGTTACTACAAGCAGGACGTAGTTTACATGTGAGTTGTCAGCTATGGTAATGTCACTAAATGGAAGCAGACAATCACCCAGGTGAATACACACACAACATGAAAGTGTCATATCAAGTATATTTAATCTACTGGATTGAAGCCAGGGGTAGGAGCTTTCTCACACATTTAAGTATTAGAGGATGACACTGTGTTCATCCTCAAAAACCTAGTCCAGTCACAGAAATATCAGAAAACAATGCAGAGACAAGGAATAAAACAAGCAATATGACAAGCTAACCCTTGACTGCATTTAGTAAATTGCAGAAAGGAGCCTCAGTGATTTTTTTCAATGACAGTGCATATTCACTTACTGCAGCAAATGTTCTTTGAAAAGAGAAAAAAGCTGAATGGGTAGAGAGAGAGAGAGAGGGGAGAGCCAGAGGAACTCTGGGGGGTTTGTGTACTGCACCTCTCATTAACCAGCCTTTTGTTCCCTCTGTTGCGACTCACAGAATGGGAATATAGACCAAGAGATTGTGTACAGGAAACAATATCATTAATCAGATGACAAACAAATAATGACAATGAGAACCCATGATGACAAACAATGCCACATTATGCATGCGTTGTGGTAAAATATATACACATGGCTACATATTTCTTAGTATAGTCACAAAACCATGACTGTGGTTAGAGACACATTAAGCACATGGTTTATACTGTGCTTAGGGTTCAGGGTCTTTGCTGTGTTTGGGGTTTGGGGGAGTGTGGTGTGGATTAACACTTGAGGCAAATGCAGGCCAAAATGCACAAAGCTGCCAATCATTTTTAAAGAGGCTTAAAGAGCCAGGGAGAGGAGAGTGTGTGTGTGTGTGTGTGTGTGTGTGTGTGTGTGTGTGTGTGTGTGTGTGTGTGTGTGTGTGTGTGTGTGTGTGTGTGTGTGTGTTTGTGTGCATGTGTGTAGAGACGTTACACTTTCCCACTTCTACTGTGAAAGCTCTTGCTATGCTCCACACGAAGGATGAATGAATTCCATGCCAACCATGTGTGAAGACACACAGCATCCTCTTGTGTCTCTTTATTATACTGTATCCTCTTGTTCAGTGTGCCTATTTATACACACACAATTCTACAGGGCACGCCGCAGTTACAGTACACACAACCTCCTATATACCCACACACAAGGAGCCAATCAGATTAAGAGTGAAATTCTCTGCCCCCAAAGGTCAAAGACTTTAATTCCTGTGTGTGCATAATGAGATGGAGTGTTTGTCTGTGTGTGTGAATGTGTGTAATGGCAAATGCCACTGCTACTCCCAGGATGTATTTGACACCGTCCCCCCATCCCTCCCCGCCCCCACCACCATCACAGATCCCTCTATCAGTGTAACACGCCGATGCCATGGCAACCCCCGTGCACCAAGAGAGATCGTGGCACAGTTCCTGGTTGGCTGATTGGTGTAGGAGTGACTCACAGTGACCAAAGTGGCCACTGTGTACGCACCAGGCATTGATCACACTCACTGTACTGTCCGGCCCTCAGACTGCCTAATTCAGACATCCACTGACCATGCTTCACAAATGGTGGGCAAAGGAAGTCACAGAGTGACACAATGCAAGGGATGGGGTTGGGATGGGCTACAGCATCTGTGCAGCACAGGATTCACATTATACTATACATTCCTCAATGTACTTCTTATCTATATAGGTCACCCCCTGCCTTTGAGTGTGATGCTGCTTTAGAGCGTATGTGGGGAGAGTGGCTCTATAGGCTGAGTGTGAGTTGGTTCCCCTCCAGATCAAACCCAAACGCTTCTCATTCAGATGAATAATGCATGTCCTTTATAATTCATATTGTACTATAATTCATGTGGAACAGCTTATACGCCGTGTGCTCTCTTTCTCCATCCAAGAGTGGCACAGAAGGACGAGGGAATACTGGGACCCTGATTAGAACACCACCACTCCTCAGCTGGGGCTGAACCCCAGTACTGCAGCAGTGGGGCCGTAGGAGCTGCACTGCACATCAGATTAAACTAACTCACACGTCTTATTCAACATTTGGATTAATCACACACGGCTTTGAAGACTTCTGCTATGACAGCATGCCACACTAGGAATGATGATACTGGAATTTTCCAAGAAGGATCAACTGGCGATACTGTACATGACCAAGTGTAAATCCTTCCAAATCATGCTATCCATTGTGCAGTTGTAGTTGTTGTAGTTGTCACAGGCAGTTTGTCTGCAGTTGTATTCAAATCTCTAAAATCAATCTTGGCAGTACAGCTCTTTCATTCATATCTGAAATCCTAAATTCCCGAGAATGGGATGATGGGAAATGGAGTAAAGAGGAGCGTGTGTGTGAATGCATATGGCATTCTGACAAAAAGAAAAGGATTCTCAAAGATTCTCAATCAAAACCTCACACTCCACACTAATACTCTTAAAACTCATTTTAATTAAGCCCAGACAGAGCAAGCTCTGGCCAGAGACTTAACCCTTACCACATGGACGCAC